>NW_027042991.1:300000-377500 GCF_036013475.1 Columba livia | reverse complement strand
CATTCTTTCTTTCTTTCTTTATTTCTTTCTTTATTTATTTATTTCTGCCTTTCTTTCTTTATTTCTTTCTGCCTTTCTTTCTGCCTTTCTTTCTGCTTTATTTCTTTCTGCCTTTCTTTCTGCTTTTCTTTCTGTCTGCCGTTATTTCTGCCTTTCTTTCTGCCTTTCTTTCTTTCTTTCCTTCTTTCCTTCTTTCTTTATTTCCTTCTTTCTGCATTTCTTTCTTTCTTTCTACCTTTCTTTCTTTCTTACCTGCCTTTGTTTCTTTCTTTTTTACTTGCTGCCTGTCTTTCTTTTTCTTTCTTTCTCTCTTTCTGCCTTTCTTTCTTTCTTTCTGCCTTTCTTTCTCTCTTTCTGCCTTTCTTTCTGCTTTCTTTCCTTCTGCCTTTCTTTCTTTCTTTCCTTCCTTCTTTCCTAATTTCTCCCTTTCTTTCTTTCTTTTTATTTTTCCATTCTTCTTTCTTTCTTTCTTTCTTTCTTTCTTTCTTTCTTTCTTTCTTTCTTTCTTTCTTTCCTTCCTTCCTTCCTTCCTTCCTTCCTTCCTTCCTTCCTTCCTTCCTTCCTTCCTTCCTTCCTTCTTTCCTTCTTTCCTTCTTTCTTTCTATCTTACTTTCTTTTCTACTACTTTCTTTCTTTCTTTCTTTTTTATTTCTTTTTTATTTTTTCTTTCTTTTCTTTCTTTTTTCTCTTTCTTTCTTTCTTCTTTCTTTCTTTTTTTTCTGTCTTCCATTCTTTCTTTTTTATTTTTTCTTTCTTTTTTCTTTCTTTTTTCTTTCTTTCTTCTTTCTTTCTTTCTTACTTTCTTTCTTTCATTTAAATTTCTTTCTTTCCTACTTTCTTTCTTTCCTACTTTCTTTCTTTCCTACTTTCTTTCTTTCTTTCCTACTTTCTCCCTTTCTTTCTTTCTCTCTTTCCTACTTTCTCTCTCTCTTTCTTTCTTTCTTTCTTTCTTTTTTCTTTCTTTCTTTCTTTCATTCTTTCTTTCTTTTCTTTCTTTCTTTCTTTTTCTTTCTTCTTTCTTTCTTTCTTTCCTTTTTCTGTCTTTCTTTCTTTCTTTCTTTTTTCTTTCTTTCCTCTTTCTTCTTTTTTTTAATTTCTTTCTTTTTCTTTCTCTCTTCTTTCTTTCTTTTTTACTTCCTTTCTTTCTTTCATTTTTAATTTCTTTCTATCCTACTTTCTTTCTTTCCTACTTTCTTTCTTTCTTTCTTTCTTTCTTTCCTACTTTCTCTCTCTCTTTCTTTCTTTCTTTCTTTCTTTCTTTCTTTCTTTCTTTCTTTCCGACTTTCTTTCCGACTTTCTTTCCGACTTTCTTTCTTTCTTTTTTCTTTCTTTCTTCTTTCTTTCTTTCTTTCTTCTTTCTTTCTTTCTTTCTTTCTTTCTTTCTTTCTTTCTTTCTTCTTTCTTTCTTTCTATTTTCTTTCTTTATTTCTTTTTTCTTTCTTCTTTCTTTCTTTCTTTCTTTCTTTCTTTCTTTCTTTCTTTCTTTCTTTCTTTCTTTCCTTTTTCCTTCTTTCTTTCTTTCTTTCTTTCTTTCTTTCTTTCTTTCTTTCTTTCTTTCTTTCTTTCTTTCTTTCTTTCTTCCTACTTTATTTCTTTCTTTCTTTTTTTCTTTCCTACTTTCTCTCTTTCTTTCTGTCTTTCTTTCTTTCTTTCTTTTTTCTTTCTTTTTTTTTCTTTCTTTCTTTGTTTCTTTCTTTCTTCTTTCTTTCTTTCTTTCTTCTTTCTTTCTTTTTTCTTTCTTTCTTTCTTTTTTCTTTCTCTTTTTCTGTATTTCTTTGTTTCTTTCTTTTTTCTTTCTTTCTTCCTTCTTTCTTTCTTTCTTTTTCTTTCTTTCTTCTTTCTTTCTTTCTTCTTTCTTTCATTTTAATTTTTTTCTTTCTTTCTTTCCCACTTTCTTTCTTTCC
Source organism: Columba livia (assembly GCF_036013475.1). Classification (NCBI taxonomy): domain Eukaryota; kingdom Metazoa; phylum Chordata; class Aves; order Columbiformes; family Columbidae; genus Columba; species Columba livia. The sequence continues at coordinate 375,596 of NW_027042991.1, read as the reverse complement.
TATTTTCTTTCTTTCTTTCCTACTTTCTCTCTTTCTTTCCTACTTTCTTTCTTTCTTTCTTTCTTCCTTTCTTTCTTTCTTTCTTTTTTCTTTCTTTCTTCTTTCTTTCTCTTTTCTTTCTTTCTTTCTTTCTTTCTTTCTTTCTTTCTTTCTTTCACTTTTTCTTTTGTTATTTCTTTTTTCTTTCTTCTTTCTATCTTTCTTCTTTCTTTCTTTCTTTCTTTCTTTCTTTCTTTCCTACTTTCTCTCTCTTTCTTTCTTTCTTTCCTACTTTCTTTCTTTCTTTCCTACTTTCTTTCTTTCCTACTTTCTTCCTTTTTTCTTTCTTTCTTCTTTCTTTCTTTTTTCTTTTTTTTTTCTTTCTTTCTTCTTTCTTTCTTTTTTTCTTTTTTCTTTCTTTCTTTCTTTCGTTCTTTCTTTCTTTCTTTCTTTTTTTCTTTCTTTTTTATTTTTTTCTTTCTTTTTTCTATCTTTCTTTTTTTTTCCTACTTTCTTTCTTTCTTACTTTTTTTCTTTCTTTCTTTTTTCTTTCTTTCTTTCTTTTTTTCTTTCTTTCCTTCTTTTTTCTTTCTTTTTTATTTTTCCATTCTTTTTTCTTTCTTTTTTCTTTCTTTCTTTCTTTCTTTCTTTCTTCTTTCTTTCTTTCTTTCTTTTTATTTTCTGTCTTTCTTTCTTTCTTTTTTCTTTCTTTCTTTCCTTCTTTTTTCTTTCTTTCTTTCTTTCTTTTTTCTTTCTTTTTTCTTTCTTTCTTTCTTTCTTTCTTTCTCTCTTTCTTTCTTTGTTTCTTTCTTTCTCTTTTAATTTCTTTCTTTCTTTCTTTTTTCTTTTTTTCTTCTTTCTTTCTTTCTTTCTTTTTTATTTCTTGACACCAAGTGTCAACAGACCTACTCCGCTTAGCTCAACACTAGCGCATATGCACATGTACGACAAAATCAACACATGTGCTTGTCGAGAGAAAGACATCGACTCTCACGCGTGTGGAGCGACGGATAGATACAGCAGGCGCCAACGAACACAGACTGACTTACAGGCACACTGGCCCCACACCAACAGGGACCCCCCTGCAGGTATCCTAGACCTTGATTATCCAACCAACCACACCAAGCTGCGCAAAACTCCCAGACACTTCCAGGCAAGACACGTTCTTGCCTCAGTGTTTGCCTTCAGCTCTGGATCAGGGACAAGATTGTGCAGAGAAGCCCTGTTGCTCTTTTGCCTTAAGGCGTGATCTGTTTCGTTTCTCTTGTAGATCGACTGCTGAGCGTCTTTCCTCGGGCCACTGCGAAGCATTTGCCATAGGTGATAAGTAGCTCGGAGCAGCATTCACTACTGCCGTCGACTATCTATTCTCCTTTATAGCAAAGCAAAGAAAGGCAAGTCAAAAGGGAAAGCAAGACAAGGCCAGGCAAGGCAAAAGGGCAAAGCAAGGCAAGGCAAGGCAAAAGGTGAAAGTAAGGCAATGCAAGGCAAATCAAAAGGGCAAAGCAAGGCAAGGCAAAAGGGCAAAGCAAGGCATGGCAAGGTAAATGTGCAAAGCAAGTTAAGGCAAGGCAAGACAAAAGGGCAAAGCAAGGCAAGGCAAGGCAAAAGGGCAAATCAAAGCAAGGAAAGGCAAGGCAAAAGGGCAAACAAAGGCAAGGCAAATCAAGGCAAAAATGGAAAACAATGCAAGGCAAGACTAGGAAAGAGGGCAAAGCAAGGCAATGCAAGACAATAGGGAAATCAAGGCAAGGAAAGGAAAAAGTGCAAAGCAAGGAAAGGTAAGGCAAGGCAAAAAGGCATAGGAAGGCTGTGCAAGGCAAGGAAAAAGGGCAAAGCAAGACAAGGCAAGGAAAGCCAAAAGGGCAAGACAAGGAAAGGAAAGGCAAGGCAAAAGGGCAAAGCAGTTAAGGCAAGGCATGGCAAAAGGGCAAAGCAAGGCAAGGCAAAAGGGCAAAGCATGGCAAGGCAAGGCAAAGCAGAAGGGCAAAGCAAGGGAAGGCAAGGTAATGCAAAAGGGCAATGCAAGGCAAGGCAAAAGTGCAAAGCAAGGCAATGCAAGGAAAATGGGAAAAGCAAGGCAAGGCATGGCAAGGCAAAAGGGCAAAGCAAGGCAAGGCAAGGCAAGGCAAAAGGGCAAAGCAAGACAAGGCAATTCAAAAGGGCAAAGCAAGGCAAGGCAAGGAAAGGCAAAAGGGCAAACCAAGGCAAGGCAAGACAAAAGGGCAAAGCAAGGCAAGGCAAGGCAAAAGGGCAAAGCAAGGCAAGGTAAAATGACAAAGCAAGGCATGGCAAGACAAGGGCAAAGCAAGGCAAGGAAAAAGGGCAAAGCATGGCAAGGCAAGGCAAGGCAAAAGGGCAAAGCAAGGGAAGGCAAAAGGGCAAAGCATGGCAAGGCAAGGCAAGGCAAAAGGGCAAAGCAAGGGAAGGCAAGGTAAGGCAAAAGGGCAATGCGAGGCAAGGCAAAAGGGCAACGCAAGGAAATGCAAGGATAAAGGGCAAAGCAAGGCATGGCAATGCAAGGCAAAAGGGCAAAGCAAGGCAAGGCAAGGCAAAAGGGCAAAGCAAGACAAGGCAATTCAAAAGGGCAAAGCAAGGCAAGGCAAGGAAATGCAAAAGGGCAAACCAAGGCAAGGCAAGACAAAAGGGCAAAGCAAGGCAAGGCAAGGCAAAAGGGCAAAGCAAGGCAAGGTAAAATGACAAAGCAAGGCAAGGCAAGACAAGGCAAAGCAAGGCAAGGAAAAAGGGCAAAGCATGGCAAGGCAAGGCAAGGCAAAAGGGCAAAGCAAGGGAAGGCAAAAGGGCAAAGCATGGCAAGGCAAGGGAAGGCAAAAGGGCAAAGCAAGGGAAGGCAAGGTAAGGCAAAAGGGCAATGCGAGGCAAGGCAAAAGGGCAACGCAAGGAAATGCAAGGATAAAGGGCAAAGCAAGGCATGGCAAGGCAAGGCAAAAGGGCAAAGCAAGGCAAGGCAAGGCAAAAAGGCGTAGCAAGGCAAGGCAAGGAATGGCAAAAGAGAAAAGCAAGGCACGGCAAGGCAAGGCAAAAGGGCAAAGCAAGGCAAGGGAAGGCAAGGCAAAAGGGAAAAGCAAGGGAAGGCAACGCGAGGCAAAAGGGCAAAGCAAGGCAAGGCAAGACAAAAGCGCAAAGCAAGGCAAGGCAAGTAAAGGCAAAAGGGAAAAGCAAGGCAAGGCAACGCAAGGCAAAAGGGCAAAGCAATGGAAGGCAAGGCAAAAGGGAAAAGCAAGGCAAGGCAGGCAATGCAACTGGGCAAAGCAAGGCAAGGCAACGAAACCCAAATGGGTAAAGCAAGGCAAGGCAATGCAAGACAATACTGAAAGCAATGAAATGAAAGGCAAAAGGGCAAGGCAAGGCAAAAGGGCAAAGCAAGGCAAAGCAATGCAGGGCAAAAGGGCAAAGCAAGGCAAGGCAAGGAAATGCAACTGGGTAAAGCAAGGGATGGCAAGGAAAGGCAAATGGGCAAAGTAAGGCAAGGCAATGCAAGACATTAGGTAAAGCAAGGCATGGCAAGGCAAAAAAGCAAAGCAAGGAAAGGTAAGGCAAGGCAAAAATGCATAGTAAGGCTGTGCAATGCAAAGCAAAAGGGCAAAGCAAAGCAAGGCAAGGAAACGCAAAAGGGCAAGGCAAGGAAAGGAAAGGCAAGGCAAAAGGGCAAAGCAAGGAAAGGCAAGGCAAGGCAAGGCAAAAGGGCAAAGCAAGGCAAGGCAAAAGGGTATGGCATGGCAAGGCAAGGCAAGGCAAAAGGGCAAATCAAGGGAAGGCAAGGTAAGGCAAAAGGGCAATGCAAGGCAAGGAAAAAAAGGCAAAGCAAGGCAAGGCAAGGCAAAAGGGCAAAGCAAGGCAAGGCAAAAAGACAAAGCAAGGGAAGGCAAATGGGCAAAGCAAAGCAATGCAAGGCAAAAGGGCAAAGAAAGGCAAGGCAAGGAAATGCAACTGGGCAAAGAAAGGCAAGGCAACGAAATGCAAATAGGTAAAGCAAGGCAAGGAAATGCAAAACATTAGGGAAAGCAAGGTAAGGCAAAAAAACAAAGCAAGGAAAGGTAAGGCAAGGCAAAAAGGCAGAGAAGGGCAAGGCAAGGCAAGGCAAAAGGGCAAAGCAAGGCAAGGCAATTCAAAAGGGCAAAGCAAGGCAAGGGAAGGCAATGCAAAAGGGCAAAGCAAGGCAAGGCAAGGAAAGGCAAAAGGGCAAACCAAGGCAAGGCAAGGCAAGACAAAAGTGCAAATCAAGGCAAGGCAAGGCAAAAGGGGAAAGCAAGGCAAGGCAAAAGGGCAAAGCAAGGCAAGGCAAGGCAAGACAAAAGGGCAAAGCAAGGCACGCAAGGCAAGGCAAAAGGGCAAAGCAAGGCAAGGGAAGGCAATGCAACTGGGCAAAGCAAGGCAAAGGGGCCAAGAAAGGCAAGGCAAGGCAACAGGGCAAAATAAAGGCAGGGTGAATCAATGCAAAACGACAAAGGAAGGCAAGGCAAGACAAGGCAAAGAGGCAAAGAAAAGGCAAGGCAAAAATGCGTAGAAAGGCTGTGCAAGGCAAGGCATAAGGGCAAAGCAAGGCAAGGCAAGGAAAGGCAAAAGGGCAAGGCAAGGAAAGGAAAGGCAATGCAAAAGGGCAAAGCAAGTCAAGGCAAGGAAAGGCAAAAGGGAAAAGCAAGGCAAGGCAAAAGGGCAAAGCATGGCAAGAGAAGGCAATGCAAAAGGGCAAATCATGGCAAGAGAAGGCAAGGCAAAAGGGCAAAGCGAGGGAAGGCAAGGTAAGGCAAAAGGGCAATGCAAGGCAAGGCAAAAGGGCAAAGCAAGGCAATGCAAGGAAAAGGGCAAAGCAAGGCAAGGCAAGGCAAAAGGGCAAAGAAAGGCAAGGCAAGACAAAAGGGCAAATCAAGGCAAGGAAAGGCAAGGCAAAAGGGCAAAAAAAGTCAAGACAAATCAAGGCAAAAAGGCAAAACAATGCAAGGCAAGACTAGGAAATAGGGCAAAGCAAGGCAATGCAAGACAATAGGGAAAGCAAGGAAAGGAAAAAGGGCAAAGCAAGGAAAGGTAAGGCAAGGCAAAATGGCATAGCAAGGCTGTGCAGGGCAAGGCAAAAGGGCAAAGCAAGGGAAGGCAAGGCAAAAGGGCAAAGCAAGGCAAAGCAATGCAAGGCAAAAGGGCAAAGCAAGGCAAGGAAAGGAAATGCAACTGGGTAAAGCAAGGGATGGCAAGGAAAGGCAAATGGGCAAAGTAAGGCAAGGCGATGCAAGATATTAGGGAAAGCAAGGCAAGGCAAGGCAAAAGGGCAAAGCAAGGCAAGGCAATGTAAAAGGTCAAAGCAAGGCAAGGCAAGGAAAGGCAAAAGGGCAAACCAAGGCAAGGGAATGCAAGACAAAAGGGCTAAGCAAGGCAAGGCAAAAGGACAAAGCAAGGCAAGGAAAGGAAAGGCAAAAGGGGAAAGCAAGGCAAGGCAAAAGGACAAAGCAATGCAAGGCAATGAAAGACAATAGGGAAAGGAAGGCAAGGCAAGGCAAAAGGGCAAAGGAAGGCAAGGCAAGGAAAGGCAAAAGGGCAAGGCAAATAAAGGAAAGGCAATGCAAAAGGGCAAAGCAAGGCAAGGCAAGGCTAGGCAAAAGCGAAAGGCAAGGCAAGGCAAAAGGACAAAGCATGGCAAGAGAAGGCAAGGCAAAAGGGCAAACAAGGCAAAGCAAGGAAAAGGGAAAATCAATGCAAGGCAAGGCAAAAGGGCAAAGCAAGGCAAGGCAATGCAAAAGGGCAAAAAAAATCAAGGGAAATCAAGGCAAAAAGGCAAAAAAATGCAAGGCAAGACTAGGAAATAGGGCAAATCAAGGCAATGCAAGACAATAGGGAAAGCAAGGCAAGGAAAGGAAAAAGGGCAAAGCAAGGAAAGGTAAGGCAAGGCAAAAAGGCATAGCAAGGCTGTGCAAGGCAAGGCAAATGGGCAAAGCAAGGGAAGGCAAGGCAAAAGGGCAAAGCAAGGCAAGGCATGGCAAGGCAAAAGGCCAAAGCAAGGCAAGGCAAGGCAAAAGGGCAAAGCAACCCAAGTCAAGGAAAGTCAAAAGGGCAAACCACAGCAAGGCAAGCCAAGACAAAAAAGAAAAGGAAGGCAAGGCAAAGGGCAAAGCAAGGCAAGGTAAGGGAAGGCAAAAAGGCATAGCAAGGAAGGCAAGGCGAGGCAAAAGGGCAAAGCAAAGCAATGCAAAGAAAGGCAAAATGGCAAAGCAAAGAAAGCCAAGGAAAGGCAAGAGTGCAAAGCAAGACAAGGCAAAGAAAGGCAAGGCAATGCAAGGAAAAAGGGAAAAGCAAGGCAAGGAATGGAAGGCAAAGGGGCAAAGCAAAGCAAGGCAAGGCAAGGCAAAAGGGCAAAGCAAGACAAGGCAATTCAAAAGGGCAAAGCAAGGCAAGGCAAGGAAAGGACTTGCCTTGCTTTGTACTTTTGCCTTGATATGCCTTGCCTTTATTTTGCCATTTTGACCTACCTTGCATTGCCTTCCTTTGCTCTTTTGCCTTGCCTTGCCTTGCATTGCCCTTTTGCCATGTATTGCCTTGCTTTGCCCTTTTGCCTTGCCTTGCATGTCCCTTTTGCCTTACTTTGCCTTGCCTTCCTTTGCCCTTTTGCATTGGCTTGCCTTGCCTTGCTTTGCCCTTTTGCCTTGCCTTGCTTTGCCCTTTCGCCTTGCCTTTCCTTGCCTTGCCTTACCCTTTTGCCTATTCTTGCCTTGCCTTGCTTTGCCCTTTTGCCTTGCCTTGTCTTGCCTTGCTATGCCTTTTTGCCTTGTCTTGCCTTGCCTTGCTTTGCCCTTTTGCCTTGCCTTGCCTTCCTTTCCATATTGTCATGCTTTGCCTTGCCTTGTCTTGCTTTGCTTTGCCCTTTTGCCTTGCATTGCCTTGCTTTGCACTTTTGCCTGCCTTGCATTTCCCTTTTGCCTTACCTTGCCTTGCCTTGAGTTGCCCTTTTGCCTTGCCTTGTATTGCCTTGCTTTGCCCTTTTGCCTTGCCTTGCTTTGCCCTTTCGCCTTGCCTTTCCATGCCTTGCCTTACCCGTTTGCCTATTCTTGCCTTGCCTTGCTTTGCCGTTTTGCCTTGCCTTGTCTTGCCTTGCTATGCCTTTTTGCCTTGTCTTGCCTTGCCTTGCTTTGCCCTTTTGCCTTGCCTTGCCTTCCTTTCCATATTGTCATGCTTTGCCTTGCCTTGCCTTGTCTTGCTTTGCTTTGCCCTTTTGCCTTGCATTTCCTTGCTTTGCACTTTTGCCTGCCTTGCATTTCCCTTTTGCCTTACCTTGCCTTGCCTTGAGTTGCCCTTTTGCCTTGCCTTGTATTGCCTTGCTTTGCCCTTTTGCCTTGCCTTGCCTTTTCTTGCATTGCCCTTTTGCCTAGCAATGTATTGCCTTACTTTTCCTTTCCACTGCCTTACCTTGCCTTGCTTTGCCCTTTTGCCTTGCCTTGCCTTGTGTTGCTTTACATTTTGACTTGCCTTGCTTAGCTTTGTCCTTTTGCCTTTGCCTTGCCATGCCTTTCTTTGCCCTTTTTCCTTGACTTGCCTTTCCTTGGTTTGCCCTTTTGCCTTGCCTTGCATTTCCTTACTTTCCCTTTTCCCTTGCCTTACCTTGCCTAGCATTGGCTTTTGCCTTGCCTTGCCTTGTCTTGCTTTGCCCCTTTCCTTTGGCTTTCATTGACTTGATTTCCGCTTTTGCCTTGCCTTGCTTTGCCTTGCTTTGCCCAGTTGCATTGCCTTGCCTTGCTTTACCCTTTTGCATTGCCTTAATTTTCTTGCTTTGCCTTTTTGCCTTGCCTTGCCTTGCTTTGCCCTTTTGTCTTGCATTGCCTTACCTTGCTTTCCGCATTTGCCTTGTCTTGAATTGCCTTTCTTTGCCCTTTTGCCTTGACTTGCCTTACCTTGGTTTGCCTTTTTGCCTTCCCTTGCCTTTCCTTGTTTTGCCCTTTTTCCTAGCCTTGCCTTGCCTTACTTTGCCCTTTCGCCTTGCCTTGCCTTGCTTTGGCCTTTTGATTTGCCTTGCATTGCCTTGCTTTGCCGTTTTGACTTGAATTGTCTTGCCTTGGTTTGTCATTTTTCCTTGCCTTGCCTTGTCTTCCTTTCCCTTTTGACTTGCCTTCCTTTGCTTTGCACTTTTGCCTTGCCTTGCCTTGCCTTGCTTTATCCTTTTGCCTTGACTTGCCTTGCCTTTGTTTGCCCTTTTACCTTCCATTGCATTGCCTTGCTTTGTCCTTTTGCCTTGACTTACCTTGCCTTGGTTTGCCCTTTTGCCTTGCATTGCCTTGTCTTGGTTTGCCCTTTTGCCTTGCCTTGCCTTGTCTTGCTTTCCCTTTTGACTTGCCTTGCTTTGCTCTGCCCTTTTGCTTTGCCTTGCCCTGCTTTGCCCATTTCCATTTCCTTGCCTTGCCTTGCTTTCTCCAGCTGCATTTGCTTGCCTTGCTTTGCCCTTTTGCCTTGCCTTGTCATGCCTTGCTTTTCTCTTTTGCCATCCAATGCCTTGCCTTGCTTTACCCTTTTGCCTTGCCTTGCCTTGCTTTTCTCTTTTGCGTTGCCTTGCTTTGCCTTTTTGCCTTGCCTTGTATTTCCCTTTTGCCTTACCTTGCCTTGCCTTGCTTTGCCCTTTTGCATTGCCTTGCCTTGCCTTGCTTTGCCCTTTTGCCCTGCCTTGCTTTGCCCTTTTGCATTGGCTTGCCTTGCCTTGCTTTGCCCTTTTGCCTTGCCTTGCTGCCCTTTCGCCTTGCCTTTCCTTGCCTTGCCTTACCCTTTTGCCTATTCTTGCCTTGCCTTGCTTTGCCCTTTTGCCTTGCCTTGTCTTGCCTTGCTATGCCTTTTTGCCTTGTCTTGCCTTGCCTTGCTTTGCCCTTTTGCCTTGCCTTGCCTTCCTTTCCATATTGTCATGCTTTTCCTTGCCTTGCCTTGCCTTGTCTTGCTTTGCTTTGCCCTTTTGCCTTGCATTGCCTTGCTTTGCAGTTTTGCCTTGCCTTGCATTTCCCTTTTGCCTTACCTTGCCTTGCCTTGAGTTGCCCTTTTGCCTTGCCTTGTATTGCCTTGCTTTGCCCTTTTGCCTTGCCTTGCCTTTTCTTGCATTGCCCTTTTGCCTAGCAATGTATTTCCTTACTTTTCCTTTCCACTGCCTTACCTTGCCTTGCTTTGCCCTTTTGCCTTGCCTTGCCTTGTGTTGCTTTACATTTTGACTTGCCTTGCTTAGCTTTGTCCTTTTGCCTTTGCCTTGCCATGCCTTTCTTTGCCCTTTTTCCTTGACTTGCCTTTCCTTGGTTTGCCCTTTTGCCTTGCCTTGCATTTCCTTACTTTCCCTTTTCCCTTGCCTTACCTTGCCTAGCATTGGCTTTTGCCTTGCCTTGTCTTGCTTTGCCCCTTTCCTTTGGCTTTCATTGACCTGATTTCCCCTTTTGCCTTGCCTTGCCTTGCTTTGCCCAGTTGCATTGCCTTGCCTTGCTTTACCCTTTTGCATTGCCTTAATTTTCTTGCTTTGCCTTTTTGCCTTGCCTTGCCTTGCTTTGCCCTTTTGTCTTGCATTGCCTTACCTTGCTTTCCCCATTTGCCTTGTCTTGAATTGCCTTTCTTTGCCCTTTTTCCTAGCCTTGACTTGCCTTACTTTGCCCTTTTGCCGTGCCTTGCCTTGCTTTGGCCTTTTGATTTGCCTTGCATTGCCTTGCTTTGCCGTTTTGACTTGAATTGCCTTGCCTTGGTTTGTCATTTTTCCTTGCCTTGCCTTGTCTTCCTTTCCCTTTTGACTTGCCTTCCTTTGCTTTGCACTTTTGCCTTGCCTTGCCTTGCCTTGCTTTATCCTTTTGCCTTTCCTTGCCTTGCCTTGGTTTGCCCTTTTGCCTTCCATTGCATTGCCTTGCTTTGTCCTTTTGCCTTGACTTACCTTGCCTTGGTTTGCCCTTTTGCCTTGCCTTGCCTTGTCTTGCTTTCCCTTTTGACTTGCCTTGCTTTGCTCTGCCCTTTTGCTTTGCCTTGCCTTGCCTTGCTTTGCCCATTTCCATTTCCTTGCCTTGCCTTGCTTTGTCCAGCTGCATTTGCTTGCCTTGCTTTGCCCTTTTGCCTTGCATTGCCTTGCTTCGCCCTTTTGCCTTGCCTTGTCGCGCCTTGCTTTTCTCTTTTGCCTTCCAATACCTTGCCTTGCTTTACCCTTTTGCCTTGCCTTGCCTTGCTTTTCTCTTTTGCGTTGCCTTGCTTTGCCTTTTTGCCTTGCCTTGCATTTCCCTTTTGCCTTACCTTGCCTTGCCTTGCTTTGCCCTTTTGCATTGCCTTGCCTTGCCTTGCTTTGCCCTTTTGCCTTGCCTTGCTTTGCCTTTTTGCCTTGCCTTTCCTTGCCTTGCCTTACACTTTTGCTTTCCTTGCCTTGCCTTTCTTTGCTTTTTTGCCTTGCCTTGCCTTTCCTTGCTTTGTCCTTTTGCCTTGCCTTGCCTTGCTTTGCCATTTTGCCTTGCCTTACATTTCCCTTTTGCCTTACCTTGCCTTGTCTTGCTTTGCCCTTTTGCCTTTCCTTGCCTTGCCTTTATTTGCCCTTTTGCCTTGCCTTGTATTGCCTTGCTTTGCATTTTGCCTTGACTTGCCTTGCCTTGGTTTGCCCTTTTGCCTTGCCTTGTCTTGTCTTGCATTGCCCTTTTACCTTGCCTTGCATTGCCTTGCTTTCCCTTTTCCCTTTCCTTACCTTGCCTTGCATTGCCCTTTTGCCTTGCCTTGCCTTGTGTTTCTTTCCCTTTTGACTTGCCTTGCTTAGCTTTGCCCTTTTCCCTTGCCTTGCCATGTCTTTCTTTGCCCTTTTTCCTTGCATTGCCTTGCCTTGGTTTGCCGTTTTGCCTTGACTTTCACTGCCTTACTTTTCCTTTTCCCTTGCCTAGCATTGCCCTTTTTCCTTGCCTTGCCTTGTCTTGCTTTGCCTTGCTTTGCCCCTTTCCCTTGCCTTTCATTGCCTTGCTTTCCCCTTTTGCGTTGCCTTGCTTTGCCCTTTTGCCTTGCTTTGCCTTGCCTTGCTTTGCTTATTTCCTTGCCTTGCATTCTCTTGCTTTGCCCTTTTGCCTTTCCTTGCCTTGCCTTACTTTGCCTTTTTGCATTGCCTTACCTTGTCTTGCTTTGCCCTTTTGCCTTGCCTTGCCTTGCTTTGCCCATTTGCCTTGTCTTGCCTTGCCTTTCTTTGCCCTTTTGTCTTGACTTGCCATACCTTGGTTTGCCCTTTTGCCTTGCCTTGCCGTACTTTGTTTTGCCTTTTTGCCTAGCCTTGCCTTGCCTTGCATTGCTCTTTTGCATTGCCTTGCTTTGCCCTTTTGCCTTGCCTTGCCTTGCCTTGCCTTGCTTTGCTCTTTTGCCTTGCTTTGCCTTGCCTTGCTTTGCCCTTTTGCCTTGCCTTGCTTTTCCTTTTTGGCTTGCCTTGCCTTGCTTTGCCCTTTTGTCTAGCATTGCCCTGCCTTTCTTTGCCATTTTTTCCTTTCCTTACCTTCCCTTGCTTTGCACTTTTGCCTTGCCTTGCCTTGTCTTGCTTTTACTTTTGACTTGCCTTGCTTTGCGGTTTTGCCTTGCCTTGCCTTGCTTTGCTCATTTGCCTTGCATTGCATTGCTTTGCCCTTTGGCCTTGCCTTGCATTTCCTTTTTTCTTACCTTGCCTTGCCTTGCTTTGCCCTTTTGCCTTGCCTTGCCTTGTTTTGCCCTTTTGCCTTGCCTTTCCTTGCCTTGCCCTTTTTCCTTTCCTTGCCTTGCCTTGCTTTGCCCTTTTGCCTTGCCTTGCCTTGCCTTGCTATGCCTTTTTGCCTTGCCTTGCCTTGCTTTGCCCATTTGCCTTGCATAGCCTTGCCCTGCTTTGCCCAGTTGCATTGCCTTGCCTTGCCTTGCTTTGCCCTTTTGCCTTGCCTTGCCTTGCCTTGCTATGCCTTTTTGCCTTGCCTTGCCTTGCTTTGCCCATTTGCCTTGCCTAGCCTTGCCCTGCTTTGCCCAGTTGCATTGCCTTGCCTTGCCTTGCTTTGCCCTTTTGCCATGCCTTGCCTTGCCCTGCTTTGCCCAGTTGCATTGCCTTGCCTTGCCTTGCTTTGCCCTTTTGCCATGCCTTGCCTTGCCCTGCTTTACCCAGTTGCATTGCCTTGCCTTGCCTTGCTTTGCCCTTTTGCCTTGCCTTGCCTTGCCCTTTTTCCTTGTCTTGCCTTGCTTTATACTTTTGACTTTCCTTGCCTTGCCTTTGCCATTTTGCCTTTTCTTTCACTGCCTTGCTTTGCCCTCCTGCCTTGCCTTGCATTGCCTTTCCTTGCCATTTTGCCTTGCCTTTCCGTGCCTTGATTTTCTTTTTTGCCTTTCCTTGCCTTGACTTGATTTGCCCTTTTGCCTTGCCTTGCATTGCCTTGCTTTGCCCTTTTGCCTTGACTTGCCTTTCCTTGGTTTCCCCTTTCGCCTTGCCTTGCCTTGTCTTGCTTTCCCTTTTGACTTGCCTTGTCTTGCTTTCCCTTTTGACTTGCCTTGCTTTGCCCTTTTGCCTTGCCTTGGCTTGCCTTTCTTTACTCTTTTGCCTTCCGATGCCTTGCCTTGCTTTACCCTTTTGCCTTGCCTTGGCTTGCTTTTCTCTTTTGCATTGCCTTGCTTTGCCCTTTTGCCTTGCCTTGCATTTCCCTTTTGCCTTACCTTGCCTTGCCTTGCTTTGCCCTTTTACATTGCCTTGCCTTGCCTTGCTTTGCCCTTTTGCCTTGCCTTGCTTTGCCCTTTTGCCTTGCCTTTTTTGCCTTGCCTTACCCTTTTGCCTTTCCTTGCCTTGCCTTGCTTTGCCTTTTTGCCTTGCCTTGCCTTTCCTTGCTTTGCCCTTTTGCCTTGCATTGCCTTGCTTTGTCATTTTGCCTTGCCTTGCATTTCCCTTTTGCCTTACCTTCCCTTGTCTTGATTTGCCCTTTTGCCTTTCCTTTCCTTGCCTTGTTTTGCACTTTTGCCTTGCCTTGTATTGCCTTGCTTTGCATTTTGCCTTGACTTGCCTTGCCTTGCTTTGCCCTTTTGCCTTGCCCTGCTTTGCCCAGTTGCATTGCCTTGCCTTGCCTTGCCTTACCCTTTTGCCTTTCCTTGCTTTGCCTTGCTTTGCCTTTTTGCCTTGCCTTGCCTTTCCTTGCTTTGCCCTTTTGCCTTGCATTGCCTTGCTTTGTCATTTTGCCTTGCCTTGCCCTTTTGCCTTTCCTTGCATTGCCTTGCTTTGCCTTTTTGCCTTGCCTTGCCTTGCATTGCTATGCCTTTTTGCCTTGTCTTGCCTTGCCTTGCTTTGCCCTTTTTTGTTGCCTTGCCTTCCTATCCATATTGTCTTGCATGGCATTGCCTTGCCTTGCCTTGCTTTGCCCTTTTGCCTTGCATTGCCTTGCTTTGCCATTTTGCCTTTCCTTGCATTGCTTTGCTTTACACTTTTGCCTTTCCTTGCTTTGCCCTGCTTTGCCCAGTTGCATTGCCTTGCCTTGCCTTGCTTTGCCCTTTTGCCTTGTATTGCCTTGTCTTTTTGCCTTGCCTTGCTTTACACTTTTGCCTTGCCTTGCCTTGCCTTGGTTTGCCCTTTTGCGTTGCCTTGCCTTGCTTTTCCCTTTTGCCTTGCCTTGCCTTGCTTTGCCCTTTTGCCTTGCCTGCCCATGCTTTGGTTTTCTCTTTTGACTTTCCTTGCCTTGCCTTGCTTTGCCATTTTGCCTTTTCTTTCATTGCCTTGCTTTGCCCTCTTGCCTTGCCTTGCATTGCCTTGCCTTGCCATTTTGCCTTGCCTTTCCGTGCCTTGATTTTCTTTTTTTGCCTTTCCTTGCCTTGCATTGATTTGCCCTTTTGCCTTGCCTTGCATTGCCTTGCTTTGCCCTTTTGCCTTGACTTGCCTTTCCTTGGTTTCCCCTTTTGCCTTGCCTTGCCTTGCCTTGTTTTGCTTACCCTTTTGACTTGCCTTGCTTTGCTCTGCCCTTTTGCCTTGCATTGCCTTGCGTTGCTTTGCCCATTTCCATTTCCTTGCCTTGCCTTGCTTTGTCCAGTTGCATTTGCTTGCTTTGCTTTGCCCTTTTGCCTTGCATTGCCTTGCTTCGCCCTTTTGCCTCGCCTTGCCATGCCTTGCTTTTCTTTTACCTTCCAATGCCTTGCCTTGCTTTACCCTTTTGCCTTGCCTTGCTTTGCCTTTTTGCTTTGCCTTTCCTTGCCCTGCCTTACCCTTTTGCTTTCCTTGCCTTGCCTTGCTTTGCTTATTTGCCTTGCCTTGCCTTTCCTTGCTTTGCCCTTTTGCCTTGCATTGCCTTGCTTTGCCATTTTGCCTTGCCTTACATTTCCCTTTTGCCTTACCTTGCCTTGTCTTGCTTTGCCCTTTTGCCTTTCCTTGCCTTGCCTTTATTTGCCCTTTTGCCTTGCCTTGTCTTGTCTTGCATTGCCCTTTTGCCTTGCCTTGCATTGCCTTACTTTCCCTTTTCCCTTGCCTTACCTTGCCTTGCATTGCCCTTTTGCCTTGCCTTTCCTTGTGTTGCTTTCCTTTTTGACCTGCCTTGCTTAGCTTTGCCCTTTTACCTTGACTTGTCTTGCCTTGGTTTGCCAATTTGCCTTGCCTTTCACTGCCTTACTTTCCCTTTTCTCTTGCCTAGCATTGCCCTTTTTCCTTGCCTTGCCTTGTCTTGCTTTGCCCTTTTGCCTTCCCTTCACTTGCTTTTCCCTTTTGCCTTGCCTTTCACAGCCTTGCTTTGCCCTTTTGCCTTGCCTTGCCTTGCCTTTCTTTGCCCCTTTCCCTTGCCTTTCATTGCCTTGCTTTCCCCTTTTGCGTTGCCTTGCTTTGCCCTTTTGCCTTGCATTGCCTTGCCTTGCTTTGCTTATTTTCTTGCCTTGCATTTTCTTGCTTTGCCCTTTTGCCTTTCCTTGCCTTGCCTTACTTTGCCCTTTTGCATTGCCTTACCTTGTCTTGCTTTGCCGTTTTGCCTTGCCTTGCCTTGCTTGGCCCTTTTGTCTTGCATTGCCTTTCCTTGCTTTGCCCATTTGCCTTGTCTTGCCTTGCCTTTCTTTGCCCTTTTGTCTTGACTTGCCATACCTTGGTTTGCCCTTTTGCCTTGCCTTGCCATACTTTGTTTTGCCCTTTTGCCTAGCCTTCCCTTGCCTTGCTTTGCTCTTTTGCCTTGCTTTGCCTTGCCTTGCTTTGCCTTTTTCCCTTGCCTTGCTTTTCCTTTTTGCCTTGCCTTGCCTTGCTTTGCCCTTTTGTCTTGCATTGCCCTGCCTTTCTTTGCCATTTTTTCCTTGCCTTACGTTGCCTTGCTTTGCAATTTTGCCTTGCCTTGCCTTGTCTTGCTTTTACTTTTGACTTGCCTTGCCTTGACTTGCTTTGCTCTTTTGCCTTGCCTTGCATTGCTTTGTCCTTTGGCCTTGCCTTGCATTTCCTTTTTTCTTACCTTGCCTTGCCTTGCTTTGCCCTTTTGCCTTGCATTGCCTTGCTTTGCCCTTTTGCCTTGCCTTGCATTTCCCTTG
Organism: Columba livia; assembly: GCF_036013475.1. Taxonomy (NCBI): domain Eukaryota; kingdom Metazoa; phylum Chordata; class Aves; order Columbiformes; family Columbidae; genus Columba; species Columba livia. The sequence goes on along the minus strand of NW_027042991.1, from coordinate 360,173 downwards.
TGCCTTACCTTGCCTTGCCGTGCTTTGCCCTTTTGCATTGCCTTGCCTTGCCTTGCTTTGCCCTTTTGCCTTGCCTTGCTTTGCCCTTTTGCCTTGCCTTTCCTTGCCTTGCCTTGCACTTTTGCCTTGCCTTGCCTTGCCTTGCACTTTTGCCTTTCCTTGCCTTGCCTTGCTTTGCCCTTTTGCCTTGCCTTGCCTTGCCTTGCTATGCCTTTTTGCCTTGCCTTGGCTTGCTTTGCCCATTTGCCTTTCCTTGCCTTGCCCTGCTTTGCCCAGTTGCAATGCCTTGCCTTGCCTTGCTTTGCCCTTTTGCCATGCCTTGCCTTGCCCTGCTTTGCCCAGTTGCATTGCCTTGCCTTGCCTTGCTTTGCCCTTTTGCCATGCCTTGCCTTGCCCTGCTTTGCCCATTTGCATTGCCTTGCCTTGCCTTGCTTTGCCCTTTTGCCTTGCCTTGCCTTGCCCTTTTGCCTTGCCTTGCCTTGCTTTACACTTTTGCCTTGCCTTGCCTTGCCTTGCTTTGCCATTTTGCCTGGCCTTGCCCTGCTTTGCCCTTTTGCCTTGCCTGCCCATGCTTTGGTTTCCTCTTTTGACTTTCCTTGCCTTGCCTTGCTTTGCCATTTTGCCTTTTCTTTCATTGCCTTGCTTTGCCCTCTTGCCTTGCCTTGCATTGCCTTGCCTTGCCATTTTGCCTTGCCTTTCCGTGCCTTGATTTTCTTTTTTGCCTTTCCTTGCCTTGACTTGATTTGCCCTTTTGCCTTGCCTTGCATTGCCTTGCTTTGCCCTTTTGCCTTGACTTGCCTTTCCTTGGTTTCCCCTTTTGCCTTGCCTTGCCTTGCCTTGTCTTGTTTTCCCTTTTGCCTTGCCTTGGCTTGCTTTTCTCTTTTGCCTTCCCATGCCTTGCCTTGCTTTACCCTTTTGCCTTGCCTTGGCTTGCTTTTCTCTTTTGCATTGCCTTGCTTTGCCCTTTTGCCTTGCCTTGCAATTCCCTTTTGCCTTACCTTGCCTCGCCTTGCTTTGCGCTTTTGCATTGCCTTGCCTTGCCTTGCTTTGCCCTTATGCCTTGCCTTGCGTTGCCCTTTTGCCTTGCCTTTCCTTGCCTTGCCTTACCCTTTTGCCTTTCCTTGCCTTGGCTTGCTTTGCCTTTTTGCCTTGCCTTGCCTTTCCTTGCTTTGCCCTTTTGCCTTGCATTGCCTTGCTTTGCCATTTTGCCTTGCCTTGCATTTCCCTTTTGCCTTACCTTGCCTTGTCTTGCTTTGCCCTTTTGCTTTGCCTTGCACAGCCTTGAATTGCCCTTTTGCCTTGCCTTTCATTGCCTTGCTTTCCCCTTTTGCGTTGCCTTACTTTGCCCTTTTGCCTTGCATTGCCTTGCCTTGCTTTGCTTATTTCCTTGCCTTGCATTGTCTTGCTTTCCCTTTTGCCTTTCTTTGCCTTGCATTGCTTTGCCCTCTTGCCTTGCCTTGCCTTGCCTTGCTTTGCTTATTTCCTTGCCTTGCATTGTCTTGCTTTGCCCTTTTGCCTTTCCTTGCCTTGCCTTGCTTTGCCCATTTGCCTTGCCTTACCTTGCCTTGCTTTGCCCTTTTTCCTTGCCTTGCCTTGCTTTGCCCTTTTGCATTGCCTTGCCTTGTCTTGCTTTGCCCTTTTGCCTTGCCTTGCCTTGCTTTGCCCTTTTGTCTTTCATTGCCTTGCCTTGCTTTGCCCATTTGCCTCGTATTGCCTTGCCTTTCTTTGCCCTTTTGCCTTGACTTGCCATACCTTTGTTTGCCCTTTTGCCTTGCCTTGCCTTACTTTATTTTGCCCTTTTGCCTTGCCTTGCCTTGCCTTGCTTTGCTCTTTTGCCTTGCCTTTCCTTACTTTATTTTGCCCTTTTTTCCTTGCCTTGCTTTTCCTTTTTGCCTTGCCTTGCCTTTTTTTGCTTTTCCTTTTTGCCTTGCCTTGCCTTGCTTTGCCCTTCTGTCTTGCATTGCCCTGCCTTTCTTTGCCATTTTTTCCTTGCCTTACCTTGCCTTGCTTTGCCCTTTTGCCTTGCCTTGCCTTGCTTTGCCCTTTTGCATTGCATTGCCTTGCTTTGCCCTTTTGCCTTGCCTAGCATTTCCCTTTTGCCTTACCTTGCCTTGCCTTTCTTTGCCCTTTTTCATTGCCTTCTTTTGCCTTGCTTTGGCCTTTTGCCTTGCCTTGCTTTGCCCTTTTTCCCTGCCTTTCATTGCCTTGCTTTCTGCATTTGCCTTGCCTTGCTTTGCCATTTTGCCTTGCATTGCATTGCCTTGCTTTGACTATTTCCTTGCCTTACCTTGCCTTTCATTGCCCTTTTGCCTTGCCTTGCCTTGTGTTGCTTTCCCTTTTGACTTGCCTTGCATTGCTCTGCCCTTTTGCCTTTCCTTGCCATGCCTTTCTTTGCCCTTTTGCATTTCCTTACCTTGTATTGCTTTGCACTTTTGCCTTGCCTTGCCTTGCTTTGCCCTTTTGCAGTGCCTTGCCTTGCCTTGCCTTGCTTTGCCCTGCTTTGCCGTTTTGCCTTGCCTTGCATTGCCTTACTTTCCCTTTTCCCTTGCCTTACCTTGCCTTTCATTGCCCTTTTGCCTTGCCTTGCCTTGTGTTGCTTTCCCTTTTGACTTGCCTTGCATTGCTCTGCCCTTTTGCCTTTCCTTGCCATGCCTTTCTTTGCCCTTTTTCCTTGACTTGCCTTGCCTTTCACTGCCTTACTTTCCCTTTTCCCTTGCCTAGCAATGCCCTTTTTCCTTGCCTTGCCTTGCCTTGCTTTGCCCTTTTGCCTTGCATTGCCTTGCCTTGCTTTGCTTATTTCCTTGCCTTGCATTGTCTTGCTTTGCCCTTTTGCCTTTCCTTGCCTTGCCTTGCTTTGCCATTTTGCCTTGCCTTGCCTTGCCTTGCTTTGCCCTTTTTCCTTGCCTTGCCTTGCCTTGCTTTGCCCTTTTGCATTGCCTTACCTTGTCTCGCTTTGCCCTTTTGCCTTGCCTTGCCTTGCTTTGCCCTTTTGTCTTGCATTGCCTTGCCTTGCCTTGCTTTGCCCTTTTGGCATGACTTGCCATACCTTGGTTTGCCCTTTTGCCTTGCCTTGCCTTACTTTGTTTTGCTCTTTTGCCTAGCCTTGCCTTGCCTTGCTTTGCTCTTTTGCGTTGCCTTGCTTTGCCCTTTTGCCTTACCATGCCTTGCCTTGCTTTGCTCTTTTGCCTTGCTTTGCTTTGCCTTGCTTTGCCCTTTTGCCTTGCCTTGCTTTTCCTTTTTGCCTTGCCTTGCCTTTTCTTACTTTTCCTTTTTGCCTTGCCTTGCCTTGCTTTGCCCTTTTGTCTTGCATTGTCCTGCCTTTCTTTGCCATTTTTTCCCTGCCTTGCCTTGCCTTGCTTTGCCCTTTTGCCTTGCCTTGCCTTGCCTTTCTTTGCCCTTTTGCATTTCATTGCCTTGCTTTGCCCTTTTGCCTTGCCTAGCATTTCCCTTTTGCCTTACCTTGCCTTGCCTTGCTTTGCCCTTTTGCCTTGCATTGCCTTGCTTTGCCCTTTGGCCTTGCCTTGCATTTCCGTTTTTCTTACCTTGCCTTGCCTTGCTTTGCCCTTTTGCCTTGCATTGCCTTGCTTTGCCCTTTTGCCTTGCCTTGCATTTCCCTTTTGCCTTACCTTGCCTTGCCGGGCTTTGCCCTTTTGCATTGCCTTGCCTTGCCTTGCTTTGCCCTTGTGCCTTGCCTTGCTTTTCCCTTTTGCCTTGCCTTTCCTTTCCTTGCCTTGCCTTTTTGCCTTTCCTTGCCTTGCCTTGCTTTGCCCTTTTGCCTTGCCTTGCCTTGCCTTGCTTTGCCCTTTTGCCTTGCCTTGACTTGCCTTGCTATGCCTTTTTGCCTTGCCTTGGCTTGCTTTGCCCATTTGCCTTTCCTTGCCTTGCCCTGCTTTGCCCAGTTGCAGTGTCTTGCCTTGCCTTGCTTTGCCCTTTTGCCATGCCTTTCCTTGCCCTGCTTTGCCCAGTTGCATTGCCTTGCCTTGCCTTGCTTTGCCCTTTTGCCTTGCCTTGCCTTGCCCTTTTACCTTGCCTTGCCTTGCCCTTTTGCCTTGCCTTGCCTTGCATTACACTTTTCCTTGCCTTGCCTTGCCTTGCTTTGCCCTTTTGCCTTGCCTTGCATTTCCCTTTTGCCTTACTTTGTCTTGCCTTTCTTTGCCCTTTTTCCTTGCCTTTCCTTGCCTTGCCTTACCCTTTTGCCTTTCCTTGCCTTGCCTTGCTTTGCCTTTTTGCCTTGCCTTGCCTTTCCTTGCTTTGCCCTTTTGCCTTGCATTGCCTTGCTTTTCATTTTGCCTTGACTTGCCTTGCCTTGGTTTGCCCTTTTGCCTTGCCTTGTCTTGTCCTGCATTGCCCTTTTGCCTTGCCTTGCATTGCCTTACTTTCCCTTTTTGCCTTGCCTTACCTTGCCTTGCATTGCCCTTTTGCCTTGCCTTGCCTTGTGTTGCTTTCCCTTTTGACTTGCCTTGCTTTGCTCTGCCCTTTTGCCTTTCCTTGCCATGCCTTTCTTTGCCCTTTTTCCTTGACTTGCCTTGTCTTGGTTTGCCAATTTGCCTTGCCTTTCCCTGCCTTACTTTCCCTTTTCCCTTGCCTAGCATTGCCCTTTTTCCTTGCCTTGCCTTGTCTTGCTTTGCCCTTTTGCCTTGCGTTCACTTGCTTTGCCCTTTTGCCTTGCCTTGCACAGCCTTGCATTGCCCTTTTGCCTTGCATTGCCTTGCCTTGCTTTGCCCCTTTCCCTTGCCTTTCATTGCCTTGCTTTCCCCTTTTGCGTTGCCTTGCTTTGCCCTTTTGCCTTGCAGTGCCTTGCCTTGCTTTGCATAGTTCCTTGCCTTGCATTGTCTTGCTTTGCCCTTTTGCCTTTCCTTGCCTTGCCTTGCTTTGCCCTTTTGCCTTGCCTTGCCTTGCTTTGCTTATTTCCTTGCCTTGCATTGTCTTGCTTTGCCCTTTTGCCTTTCCTTGCCTTGCCTTGCTTTGCCCCTTTCCCTTCCCTTTCATTGCCTTGCTTTCCCCTTTTGCGTTGCCTTGCTTTGCCCTTTTGCCTTGCAGTGCCTTGCCTTGCTTTGCATAATTCCTTGCCTTGCATTGTCTTGCTTTGCCCTTTTGCCTTTCCTTGCCTTGCCTTGCTTTGCCCTTTTGCCTTGACTTGCCTTGCCTTGCTTTGCCCTTTTTCCTTGCCTTGCCTTGCCTTGCTTTGCCCTTTTGCATTGCCGTACCTTGTCTTGCTTTGCCCTTTTGCCTTGCCTTGCACAGCCTTGCGTTGCCCTTTTGCCTTGCCTTTCATTGCCTTGCTTTCCCCTTTTGCGTTGCCTTACTTTGCCATTTGCATTGCATTGCCTTGCCTTGCTTTGCTTATTTCCTTGCCTTGCATTGTCTTGCTTTCCCTTTTGCCTTTCTTTGCCTTGCCTTGCTTTGCCCTCTTGCCTTGCCTTGCCTTGCCTTGCTTTGCTTATTTCCTTGCCTTGCATTGTCTTGCTTTGCCCTTTTGCCTTTCCTTGCCTTGCCTTACTTTGCCCATTTGCCTTGCCTTGCCTTGCCTTGCTTTGCCCTTTTTCCTTGCCTTGCCTTGACTTGCTTTGCCCTTTTGCATTGCTTTACCTTGTCTTGCTTTGCCCTTTTGCCTTGCCTTGCCTTGCTTTGCCCTTTTGTCTTGCATTGCCTTGCCTTGCTTTGCCCATTTGCCTCGTCTTGCCTTGCCTTTCTTTGCCCTTTAGCCTTGACTTGCCATACCTTGGTTTGCCCTTTTGCCTTGCCTTTCCTTACTTTATTTTGCCCTTTTTTCCTTGCCTTGCTTTGCCTTGCCTTGCTTTGCCCTTTTGCCTTGCCTTGCTTTTCCTTTTTGCCTTGCCTTGCCTTGCTTTGCCCTTCTGTCTTGCATTGCCCTGCCTTTCTTTGCCATTTTTTCCTTGCCTTACCTTGCCTTGCTTTGCCCTTTTGCCTTGCCTTGCCTTGCTTTGCCCTTTTGCATTGCATTGCCTTGCTTTGCCCTTTTGCCTTGCCTAGGATTTCCCTTTTGCCTTACCTTGCCTTGCCTTTCTTTGCCCTTTTTCATTGCCTTGTTTTGCCTTGCTTTGGCCTTTTACCTTGCCTTGCTTTGCCCTTTTTCCCTGCCTTTCATTGCCTTGCTTTCCCCATTTGCCTTGCCTTGCTTTGCCATTTTGCCTTGCATTGCATTGCCTTGCTTTGACTATTTCCTTGCCTTGCATTGTCTTGCTTTGACCTTTTGCCTTGCCTTGCTTTGCCCTTTTGCCTTGCCTTGCCTTGCCTTGCTTTGCCCTTTTGCAGTGCCTTGCCTTGCCTTGCTTTGCCCTGCTTTGCCCTTTTGCCTTGCCTTGCATTGCCTTACTTTCCCTTTTTCCCTTGCCTTACCTTGCCTTTCATTGCCCTTTTGCCTTGCCTTGCTTTGCTCTGCCCTTTTGCCTTTCCTTGCCATGCCTTTCTTTGCCCTTTTTCCTTGACTTGCCTTGCCTTTCACTGCCTTACTTTCCCTTTTCCCTTGCCTAGCATTGCCCTTTTTCCTTGCCTTGCCTTGCCTTGCTTTGCCCTTTTCCCTTGCCTTGCCTTGCCTTGCTTTGCTTATTTCCTTGCCTTGCATTGTCTTGCTTTGCCCTTTTGCCTTTCCTTGCCTTGCCTTGCTTTGCCATTTTGCCTTGCCTTGCCTTGCCTTGCTTTGCCCTTTTTCCTTGCCTTGCCTTGCCTTGCTTTGCCCTTTTGCATTGCCTTACCTTGTCTCGCTTTGCCCTTTTGCCTTGCCTTGCCTTGCTTTGCCCTTTTGTCTTGCATTGCCTTGCCTTGCTTTGCCCTTTTGGCTTGACTTGCCATACCTTGGTTTGCCCTTTTGCCTTGCCTTGCCTTACTTTGTTTTGCTCTTTTGCCTAGCCTTGCCTTGCCTTGCTTTGCTCTTCTGCGTTGCCTTGCTTTGTCCTTTTGCCTTGCCATGCTTGCCTTGCTTTGCTCTTTTGCCTTGCTTTGCCTTGCCTTGCTTTGCCCTTTTGCCTTGCCTTGCTTTTCCTTTTTGCCTTGCCTTGCCTTTTCTTGCTTTTCCTTTTTGCCTTGCCTTGCCTTGCTTTGCCCTTTTGTCTTGCATTGTCCTGCCTTTCTTTGCCATTTTTTCCCTGCCTTACCTTGCCTTGCTTTGCCCTTTTGCCTTGCCTTGCCTTTCTTTGCCCTTTTGCATTGCATTGCCTTGCTTTGCCCTTTTGCCTTGCCTAGCATTTCCCTTTTGCCTTACCTTGCCTTGCCTTGCTTTGCCCTTTTGCCTTGCATTGCCTTGCTTTGCCCTTTTGCCTTGCCTTGCATTTCCCTTTTGCCTTACCTTGCCTTGCCGGGCTTTGGCCTTTTGCATTGCCTTGCCTTGCCTTGCTTTTCCCTTTTGCCTTGCCTTTCCTTTCCTTGCCTTGCCTTTTTGCCTTTCCTTGCCTTGCCTTGCTTTGCCCTTTTGCCTTGCCTTGCCTTGCCTTGCTTTGCTCTTTTGCCTTGCCTTGCCTTGCATTGCCGTGCTATGCCTTTTTGCCTTGCCTTGGCTTGCTTTGCCCATTTGCCTTTCCTTGCCTTGCCCTGCTTTGCCCAGTTGCATTGTCTTGCCTTGCCTTGCATTGCCTTGTCTTGCCATTTTGCCTTGCCTTTCCGTGCCTTGATTTTCTTTTTTTGCCTTTCCTTGCCTTGACTTGATTTGCCCTTTTGCCTTGCCTTGCATTGACTTGCTTTGCCCTTTTGCCTTGACTTCCCTTTCCTTGGTTTCCCCTTTTGCCTTGCCTTGCCTTGCCTTGTCTTGCTTTCCCTTTTGACTTGCCTTGCTTTGCTTTGCCCTTTTGCCTTGCCTTGCCTTGCCTTGCTTTTCTCTTTTGCCTTCCCATGCCTTGCCTTGCTTTACCCTTTTGCCTTGCCTTGGCTTGCTTTTCTCTTTTGCATTGCCTTGCTTTTCTCTTTTGCCTTGCCTTGCATTTCCCTTTTGCCTTACTTTGCCTTGCCTTGCTTTGCCCTTTTGCCTTGCCTTTCCTTGCCTTGCCTTACCCTTTTGCCTTTCCTTGCCTTGCCTTGCTTTGCCTTTTTGCCTTGCCTTGCCTTGCCTTGCTTTGCCCTTTTGCCTTGCATTGCCTTGCTTTGCCATTTTGCCTTGCCTTGCATTTCCCTTTTGCCTTACCTTGCCTTGTCTTGCTTTGCCCTTTTGCCTTTCCTTGCCTTGCCTTGTTTTGCCCTTTTGCCTTGCCTTGTATTGCCTTGCTTTGCATTTTGCCTTGACTTGCCTTGCCTTGGTTTGCCCTTTTGGCTTGCCTTGTCTTTTCCTGCATTGCCCTTTTGCCTTGCCTTGCATTGCCTTACTTTCCCTTTTTGCCTTGCCTTACCTTGCCTTGCATTGCCCTTTTGCCTTGCCTTGCCTTGTGTTGCTTTCCCTTTTGACTTGCCTTGCTTTGCTCTGCCCTTTCCTTGCCATGCCTTTCTTTGCCCTTTTTCCTTGACTCGCCTTGCCTTGGTTTGCCAATTTGCCTTGCCTTTCACTGCCTTACTTTCCCTTTTCCCTTGCCTGGCATTGCCCTTTTTCCTTGCCTTGCCTTGTCTTGCTTTGCCCCTTTGCCTTGCCTTGCCTTGCCTTGCTTTGCCCCTTTTCCTTGCCTTTCATTGCCTTGCTTTCCCCTTTTCCGTTGCCTTGCTTTGCCATTTTGCCTTGCATTGCCTTGCCTTGCTAGGCCCTTTTTCCTTGCCTGTCCTTCCTTTGCCCTCTTGCCTTGCCTTGCTATGCCTTTTTGCCTTGCCTTGCCTTGCCTTGCTTTGCCCTTTTGCCTTGCCTTGCCTTGCCTTGCTAGGCCCTTTTTCCTTGCCTGTCCTTGCTTTGCCCTCTTGCCTTGCCTTGCTATGCCTTTTTGCCTTGCCTTGCCTTGCCTTGCTTTGCCCTTTTGCCTTGCATTGCCTTGTTTTGCCCTTTTGCCTTGCCTTGCATTTCCCTTTTGCCTTGCCTTGCCTTGCCTTGCTTTGCCCTTTTGCATTGCATTGCCTTGCTTTGCCTTTTGCCTTGCCTAACATTTCCCTTCTGCCTTACCTTGCCTTGCCTTGCTTTGCCCTTTTTCATTGCCTTGTCTTGCCTTGCTTTGGCCTTTTGCCTTGCCTTGCTTTGCCCTTTTGCCTTGCATTGCCTTGCCTTGCTTTGCGTATTTCCTTGCCTTGCATTGTCTTGCTTTGACCTTTTGCCTTGCCTTGCTTTGCCCTTTTGCCTTGCCTTGCCTTGCCTTGCTTTGCCCTTTTGCCTTGCCTCCCTTGCTTTGCTTTGCCCTTTTGCATTGCCTTACCTTGTCTTACTTTGCCCTTTTGCCTTGCCTTGCCTTGATTTGCCCTTTTACCTCAACTTGCCTTGCCTTGCTTTGCCCTTTTGCCTTGCCTTCACTTGCTTTGCCCTTTTGCCTTGCCTTGCACAGTCTTGCATTGCCCTTTTGCCTTGCCTTGCCTTGCTTTGCCCCTTTCCCTTGCCTTTCATTGCCTTGCTTTCCCCTTTTCCGTTGCCTTGCTTTGCCCTTTTGCCTTGCATTGCCTTGCCTTTCTTTGCTTATTTCCTTGCCTTGCATTGTCTTGCTTTGCCCTTTGGCCTTTCCTTGCCTTGCCTTGCTATGCCCTTTTTCCTTGCCTGTCCTTGCTTTGCCCTCTTGCCTTGCCTTGCTATGCCTTTTTGCCTTGCCTTGCCTTGCCTTGCTTTGCCCTTTTGCCTTGCATTGCCTTGCTTTGCCCTTTTGCCTTGCCTTGCATTTCCCTTTTGCATTACCTTGCCTTGCCTTGCTTTGCCCTTTTTCATTGCCTTGTCTTGCCTTGCTTTGGCCTTTTGCCTTGCCTTGCTTTGCCCTTTTTCCTTGCCTTTCAATGCCTTGCTTTCCCCTTTTGCCTTGCCTTGCTTTGCCCTTTTGCCTTGCATTGCCTTGCCTTGCTTTGCCCTTTTGCCTTGCCTTCCCTTGCTTTGCTTTGCCCTTTTGCATTGTTTTACCTTGTCTTGCTTTGCCCTTTTGCCTTGCCTTGCTTTGCCCTTTTGCCTTGCATTGCCTTGCCTTGCTTTGCGTATTTCCTTGCCTTGCATTGTCTTGCTTTGCCCTCTTGCCTTGCCTTGCCTTGCCTTGCTATGCCCTTTTTCCTTGCCCGTCCTTGCTTTGCCCTCTTGCCTTGCCTTGCTATGCCTTTTTGCCTTGCCTTGCCTTGCCTTGCTTTGCCCTTTTGCCTTGCATTGCCTTGCTTTGCCCTTTTGCCTTGCCTTGCATTTCCCTTTTGCCTTGCCTTGCCTTGCCTTGCTTTGCCCTTTTGCCTTGCATTGCCTTGCTTTGCCTTTTGCCTTGCCTAACATTTCCCTTTTGCCTTACCTTGCCTTGCCTTGCTTTGCCCTTTTTCATTGCCTTGTCTTGCCTTGCTTTGGCCTTTTGCCTTGCCTTGCTTTGCCCTTTTTCCTTGCCTTTCATTGCCTTGCTTTCCCCTTTTGCCTTGCCTTGCTTTGCCCTTTTGCCTTGCCTTGCCTTGCTTTGCCCTTTTGCCTTGCCTTCCCTTGCTTTGCTTTGCCCTTTTGCATTGCCTTACCTTGTCTTGCTTTGCCCTTTTGCCTTGCCTTGCTTTGCCCTTTTACCTCGACTTGCCTTGCCTTGCTTTGCCCATTTGCCTTTTCTTACCTTGCATTTCCTTGCCCTTTTTCCTTGACTTGCCTTACCTTGGTTTGCCCTTTTGCCTTGACTTGCCTTACATTGTTTTGCCCTTTTGCCTAGCCTTGCCTTGCCTTGCTTTGCCCTTTTGCGTTGCCTTGCTTTGCCCTTTTGCCTTGCCTTGCCTTGATTTGCTCTTTTCCCTTGCCTTGCATAGCCTTGCTTTGCCCTTTTGTCTTGCATTGCCCTGCCTTTCTTTGCCCTTTTTCCTTCACTTGCCTTGCCTTGGTTTGCCTTTTAGCCTTGCCTTGCCTTAGATTGTTTTTGCCCTTTTGTGTAGCCTTGCTTTGCCTTGCTTTGCCCTTTTGCCTTGTCTTGCTTTGCCCTTTTTCCTTGCCTTGCTTTGCAATTTTGCCTTGCCTTGCTTTGCCCTTTTGCCTTGCCTTGCCTTGCTTTGCCCTTTTTCCTTCACTTGCCTTGTCTTGGTTTGCCTTTTTGCCTTGCCTTGCCTTGTCTTGCTTTGCCCTTTTGCATTGCCTTACCTTGTCTTGCTTTGCCCTCTTGCCTTGCCTTGCCTTACCTTGGTTTGCCCTTTTGCCTTGACTTGCCTTACCTTGGTTTGCCCTTTTGACATGCCTTGCCTTACCTTGTTTTGCCCTTTTGCGTAGCCTTGCCCTGCTTTGCCCTTTTGCCTTGCCTTGCCTTGCCCTTTAGTCTTGCCTTGCCTTGCTTTGGTTTGTCCTTTTGCATTGCCTTGCCTTGCAATGCTTTGCCCTTTTGCCTTGCCTTGTCTTGTCTTGCTTTGCCCTTTTGCCTTGCATTGCCTTGCTTTGCCCTTTTTCCTTGCCTTGCATTTCCCTTTTGCCTTACCTTGCCTTGTCTTGCTTTGCCCTTTTGCATTGCCTTGCCTTGCCTTGCTTTGCCCTTTTGCCTTGCCTTGCTTTGCCCTTTTGCCTTGCCTTTCCTTGCCCTGCCTTACCCTTTTGACTTCCCTTGCTTTGCCTTTTTGACTTTCCTTGCAATGCCTTGCTTTGCGCAGTTGCATTTCCTTTCCTTCCTTTGCCTTTTTGCCTTGCATTGCCTTGCTTTGCCCTTTTGCCTTGCCTTGCCTTGCCTTGCTTTTCTCTTTTGCGTTGCCTTGCCTCGCTTTGCCCTTTTGCCTTGCCTTGCCTTGCCTTGCTTTGCCCATTTTCCTTTACTTGCCTTGCCATCCTTTGCCCTCTTGCCTTGCATTGCCTTGCCTTGTTTTGCCCTCTTGTCTTCCCTTGCCTTGCCTTTCTTTGCCCTATTGCCTTGCCTTGCCTTGCTTTGCCCTTTTGCATTGCCTTGACTTGCCTTCCTTTGCTCTTTTGCCTTGCCTTGCTTTGCCCTTTTGCCTTGCCTTGCCTTGCTTTGCCTTTTTCCTTGCCTTTCCTTGCCTTGCCTTACCTTTTTGCCTTTCCTTGCCTTGCCTTGCTTTGCCCTTTTGCCTTGCCTTGCCTTCCTTTGCCCTTTTGCCTTGTCTTGCCTTGCCTTGCTATGCCTTTTTGCCTTGCCTTGCCTTGCGTTGCTTTACCCTTTTGCCTTGATTTGCCTTGCCTTGGTTTGACCTTTTGCCTTGCCGTGCCTTGTCTTAATTTCCCTTTTGACTTGTCTTGCTTTGATTTGCCCATTTGCCTTGCCTTGCCTTCAGTTGTCCTTTTGCCTTTACTTGCCTTGCCTTGGTTTGCCCTATTGCCTTGCCTTTCCTTGTCTTGCTTTGCCCTTTTGCCTTGCATTGCATTGTCTTACTTTCCTTTTTCCCTTGCCTTACCTTGTCTTGCATTGCCATTTTGCCTTGCCTTGTCTTGTGTTGCTTTCCCATTTGTATTGCCTTGCTTTGATTTGCCATTTTGCCTTGCCTTGCCTTGCCTTGACTCGCCCTTCTGCCTTGTCTTGCCTTACCTTTCATTTCCCTTTTGCCTTGCCTTGCATTGCCTTCCTTTGCCATTTTGCCTTCTCTTGCCTTGCCTTGCTTTGCCCTTTTGCCTTGCCTTGCCTTGCCTTACTTTGCCCTTTTGCCTTGACTTGCCTTGCCTTGGTTTGCCCTTTTGCCTTGCCTTGCCTTCTCTTGCTTTCCCTTTTGACTTGCCTTGCTTTGCTTTGCCCTTTCGCCTTACCTTGCCTTGCCTTGCCTTGACTTGCCCTTCTGCCTTGTCTTGCCTTGCCTTTCATTTCCCTTTTGCCTTGCCTTGCATTGCCTTCCTTTGCCATTTTGCCTTCTCTTGCCTTGCCTTGCTTTGCCCTTTTGCCTTGCCTTCCCTTGCTTTGCTCTTTTGCCTTCCCTTGCCTTGCCTTGCTTTGCAATTTTGCCTTGCCTTTTCTTGCTTTCCCCTTAGTTTTGCATTGCTTTGCCTTGCTTTGCCCATTTACCCTTTTGCCTTGCCTTGCCTTGCTTTTCTCTTTTGCCTTGCCTTGCCTTGCCTTGCCTTGCTTTGTCCTTTTGCCTTTCCTTGCCTTGCCTTGCTTTGCCTTTTTGCCTTGCCTTAACTTGCCTTGCTTTGCCCTTTTGCCTTGCCTTGCCTTGCCTTGCTTTTCAAATTTGACTTGCATTTCCTTGCTTTCCCTATTGTCTTGCATTGCCTTGCCTTCCTTACCCATTTGCCTTTCCTTGCTTTGCCTTGCTTTTCCCACTTGCCTTCCCTTGCCCTTTTGTCTTGCCTTGCCTTGCCTTGCCCTTTTGCCTTGCCTTACTTTGACCTTTTGCGTTGCCTATCCTTGCATTGCCCTTATGCCTTGCCTTGCTTTGCCCTTTTGCCTTGCCTTGCTCCATCTTGCTTTGCCCTTTTGCCTTGTCTTGCCTTCCTTTGCCCTTTTGTCTTGCCTTACCCTGCCTTGCTTTGCCGTTTTGCCTTGCCTTGCTCCATCTTGCTTTGCCCTTTTGCCCTGTCTTGCCTTCCTTTGCCCTTTTGCCTTGGCTTGCCTTGCCTTGACTTCCTTTGCCCTTTTGCCTTAACTTGCCTTGCCTTGCTTTGCCCTTTGCCTTGCCTTGCCTTGCTTTGCACTTCTGCCTTGCCTTGCCTTGCTTTGCCCTTTTGCCTTCCGTTGCCTTGCTTTGCCTTTTTGCCTTGCCTTGCTTTGCCCTTTTGCCTTGCCTTACCTTGCCTTGCTTTGCCCTTTTCCCTTGCCTTGCTTTGCGCTTTTGCCATGCCTTGCCTTGCCTTGCTTTGCTCTTTTGCATTGCCTTGTCTTGCTTTGCCCTTTTGTCTTGCTTTGCCTTGCCTTGCTTTGCCTATTTGCCTTTCCTTGCCTTCCCTTGCTTTTCCCTTTTGCCTTGCCTTGCCTTGTTTTGCTTTTCCCTTTTACCCTGCCTTATCTTGCCGTGGTTTGCCCTTTTGCCTGGCCTTACCTTGCCTTGCTTTGCCTTTTTCCCTTGCCTTGCTTTGCCCTTTTGCCTTGCCTTTCCTTGCCTTGGTTTGTCCTTTTGCCTTGCCTTGCTTTGCCCTTTTGCATTGCCTTCTCTTGCCTTGCTTTGCCATTTTGCCTTGCCTTGCATTTCCTTACTTTGCCCTATTGCCTTGCCTTACCATGCCTTGCTTTGCCTTTCTGCCTTGCCTTGCATTGTCTTGCTTTCCCTTTTGCCTTGCCTTACTTTGCTTTGCCCTTTTGCCTTGCCTTGCCTTGCTTTGCATTTTGTCTTGACTTGCCTTGCCTTGGTTTGCCGTTTTGCCTTCCCTTGCCTTGCCTTGCTTTGCCCTTTTCCCTTGCCTTTCCATGCCTTGCTTTGCCCTTTTCCCTTGCCTTGCCTTGCTTGGTCCTTTTGCCTTGCCTTACTTTGCCCTTTTGCCTTGCCCTGCCTTGCCTTGCTTTGCCCTTTTGCCTTGCCTTCCCTTGCTTTGCTCTTTTGCATTGCCTTGCCTTGCCTGGCCCTTTTGACTTGCCTTGCCTTGCCTTGCTTTGCTCTTCTGCCTTGCCTTGCTTTGCCCTTTTGCCTTGACACCTTGCCTTGCTTTGCCTTTTTGCCTTGCCTTGCCTTGCCCTGCTTTGCCCTTTTGCCTTGCTTTGCCTTGCCTTGCTTTGCCCTTTTGCCTTGCATTGCTTTGCCCTTTTGCCTTGCCTTGTCTTGCCTTGCTTTGCCCTTATGCCTTGCCTTGCATTGCCCTTTTGCCTTGCTTTGCGTTGCGTTCCCTTTTGCATTGCCTTGCATTGCCCTCCTTTCCCCTTTTGCCTTGTCTTGCCTTGCCTTTCTTTCCCCTTTTGCCTTGCCTTGCTTTGCCATTTTGCATTGCCTTGCCTTGCCTTGCTTTGCCCTTTTGCCTTGCCTTGCTTTGCCCTTTTGCCTTGCCTTGCCTTGCCTTGCTTTGCCCTTTTGCCTTGCCTTGCCTTGCTTTGCCCTTTTGCCTTGCATTGCTTTGCCCTTTTGCCTTGCCTTGTCTTGCCTTGCTTTGCCCTTATGCCTTGCCTTGCATTGCCCTTTTGCCTTGCTTTGCGTTGCTTTCCCTTTTGCATTGCCTTGCATTGCCCTCCTTTCCCCTTTTGCCGTGTCTTGCCTTGCCTTTCTTTCCCCTTTTGCCTTGCCTTGCTTTGCCATTTTGCATTGCCTTGCCTTGCCTTGCTTTGCCCTTTTGCCTTGCCTTGTCTTGCCTTCCTTTGCCCTTTTGCCTTGCCTTGCTTTGCCCTTTTGCCTTGCCTTACCTTGCCTTGCTTTGCCCTTTTCCCTTGCCTTGCTTTGCGCTTTTGCCATGCCTTGCCTTGCCTTGCTTTGCTCTTTTGCATTGCCTTGTCTTGCTTTGCCCTTTTGTCTTGCTTTGCCTTGCCTTGCTTTGCCTATTTGCCTTTCCTTGCCTTCCCTTGCTTTTCCCTTTTGCCTTGCCTTGCCTTGTTTTGCTTTTCCCTTTTACCCTGCCTTATCTTGCCGTGGTTTGCCCTTTTGCCTGGCCTTACCTTGCCTTGCTTTGCCTTTTTCCCTTGCCTTGCTTTGCCCTTTTGCCTTGCCTTTCCTTGCCTTGGTTTGTCCTTTTGCCTTGCCTTGCTTTGCCCTTTTGCATTGCCTTCTCTTGCCTTGCTTTGCCATTTTGCCTTGCCTTGCATTTCCTTACTTTGCCCTATTGCCTTGCCTTACCATGCCTTGCTTTGCCTTTCTGCCTTGCCTTGCATTGTCTTGCTTTCCCTTTTGCCTTGCCTTACTTTGCTTTGCCCTTTTGCCTTGCCTTGCCTTGCTTTGCATTTTGTCTTGACTTGCCTTGCCTTGGTTTGCCGTTTTGCCTTCCCTTGCCTTGCCTTGCTTTGCCCTTTTCCCTTGCCTTTCCATGCCTTGCTTTGCCCTTTTCCCTTGCCTTGCCTTGCTTGGTCCTTTTGCCTTGCCTTACTTTGCCCTTTTGCCTTGCCCTGCCTTGCCTTGCTTTGCCCTTTTGCCTTGCCTTCCCTTGCTTTGCTCTTTTGCATTGCCTTGCCTTGCCTGGCCCTTTTGACTTGCCTTGCCTTGCCTTGCTTTGCTCTTCTGCCTTGCCTTGCTTTGCCCTTTTGCCTTGACACCTTGCCTTGCTTTGCCTTTTTGCCTTGCCTTGCCTTGCCCTGCTTTGCCCTTTTGCCTTGCTTTGCCTTGCCTTGCTTTGCCCTTTTGCCTTGCATTGCTTTGCCCTTTTGCCTTGCCTTGTCTTGCCTTGCTTTGCCCTTATGCCTTGCCTTGCATTGCCCTTTTGCCTTGCTTTGCGTTGCGTTCCCTTTTGCATTGCCTTGCATTGCCCTCCTTTCCCCTTTTGCCTTGTCTTGCCTTGCCTTTCTTTCCCCTTTTGCCTTGCCTTGCTTTGCCATTTTGCATTGCCTTGCCTTGCCTTGCTTTGCCCTTTTGCCTTGCCTTGCTTTGCCCTTTTGCCTTGCCTTGCCTTGCCTTGCTTTGCCCTTTTGCCTTGCCTTGCCTTGCTTTGCCCTTTTGCCTTGCATTGCTTTGCCCTTTTGCCTTGCCTTGTCTTGCCTTGCTTTGCCCTTATGCCTTGCCTTGCATTGCCCTTTTGCCTTGCTTTGCGTTGCTTTCCCTTTTGCATTGCCTTGCATTGCCCTCCTTTCCCCTTTTGCCGTGTCTTGCCTTGCCTTTCTTTCCCCTTTTGCCTTGCCTTGCTTTGCCATTTTGCATTGCCTTGCCTTGCCTTGCTTTGCCCTTTTGCCTTGCCTTGTCTTGCCTTCCTTTGCCCTTTTGCCTTGCCTTGCTTTGCCCTTTTGCCTTGCCTTACCTTGCCTTGCTTTGCCCTTTTCCCTTGCCTTGCTTTGCGCTTTTGCCATGCCTTGCCTTGCCTTGCTTTGCTCTTTTGCATTGCCTTGTCTTGCTTTGCCCTTTTGTCTTGCTTTGCCTTGCCTTGCTTTGCCTATTTGCCTTTCCTTGCCTTCCCTTGCTTTTCCCTTTTGCCTTGCCTTGCCTTGTTTTGCTTTTCCCTTTTACCCTGCCTTATGTTGCCGTGGTTTGCCCTTTTGCCTGGCCTTACCTTGCCTTGCTTTGCCTTTTTCCCTTGCCTTGCTTTGCCCTTTTGCCTTGCCTTTCCTTGCCTTGGTTTGTCCTTTTGCCTTGCCTTGCTTTGCCCTTTTGCATTGCCTTCTCTTGCCTTGCTTTGCCATTTTGCCTTGCCTTGCATTTCCTTACTTTGCCCTATTGCCTTGCCTTACCATGCCTTGCTTTGCCTTTCTGCCTTGCCTTGCATTGTCTTGCTTTCCCTTTTGCCTTGCCTTACTTTGCTTTGCCCTTTTGCCTTGCCTTGCCTTGCTTTGCATTTTGTCTTGACTTGCCTTGCCTTGGTTTGCCGTTTTGCCTTCCCTTGCCTTGCCTTGCTTTGCCCTTTTCCCTTGCCTTTCCATGCCTTGCTTTGCCCTTTTCCCTTGCCTTGCCTTGCTTGGTCCTTTTGCCTTGCCTTACTTTGCCCTTTTGCCTTGCCCTGCCTTGCCTTGCTTTGCCCTTTTGCCTTGCCTTCCCTTGCTTTGCTCTTTTGCATTGCCTTGCCTTGCCTGGCCCTTTTGACTTGCCTTGCCTTGCCTTGCTTTGCTCTTCTGCCTTGCCTTGCTTTGCCCTTTTGCCTTGACACCTTGCCTTGCTTTGCCTTTTTGCCTTGCCTTGCCTTGCCCTGCTTTGCCCTTTTGCCTTGCTTTGCCTTGCCTTGCTTTGCCCTTTTGCCTTGCATTGCTTTGCCCTTTTGCCTTGCCTTGTCTTGCCTTGCTTTGCCCTTATGCCTTGCCTTGCATTGCCCTTTTGCCTTGCTTTGCGTTGCTTTCACTTTTGCATTGCCTTGCATTGCCC
Source organism: Columba livia (assembly GCF_036013475.1). Taxonomy (NCBI): domain Eukaryota; kingdom Metazoa; phylum Chordata; class Aves; order Columbiformes; family Columbidae; genus Columba; species Columba livia. Next base: position 342,338 of record NW_027042991.1, on the reverse strand, counting down.
TCCTTTCCCCTTTTGCCTTGTCTTGCCTTGCCTTTCTTTCCCCTTTTGCCTTGCCTTGCTTTGCCATTTTGCATTGCCTTGCCTTGCCTTGCTTTGCCCTTTTGCCTTGCCTTGCTTTGCCCTTTTGCCTTGCCTTGCCTTGCCTTGCCTTGCTTTGCCCTTTTGCCTTGCCTTGCCTTGCTTTGCCCTTTTGCCTTGCATTGCTTTGCCCTTTTGCCTTGCCTTGTCTTGCCTTGCTTTGCCCTTATGCCTTGCCTTGCATTGCCCTTTTGCCTTGCTTTGCGTTGCTTTCCCTTTTGCATTGCCTTGCATTGCCCTCCTTTCCCCTTTTGCCGTGTCTTGCCTTGCCTTTCTTTCCCCTTTTGCCTTGCCTTGCTTTGCCATTTTGCATTGCCTTGCCTTGCCTTGCTTTGCCCTTTTGCCTTGCCTTGTCTTGCCTTCCTTTGCCCTTTTGCCTTGCCTTGCTTTGCCCTTTTGCCTTGCCTTACCTTGTCTTGCTTTGCCCTTTTGCCTTGCCTTGCATTGCTTTGCCCTTATGCCTTGACTTGCTTTGCCTTCTTGCCTTGCCATGCCTTGTCTTGCTTTGCCATTTTGCCTTGCCTTGCCTTGCTTTGTCCTTTTGCGTTGCTTTGCCCTCTTGCCTTGCCCTGCCTTACCTTGCTTTGCCCTTTTGCCTTGCCTTCCACTGCTTTGCTCTTTTGCCTTGCCCTGCCTTGCTTTGCAATTTTGCCTTGCCTTTCGTTGCTTGCCCTTTAGTCTTGCACTGCCTTGCCTGGCTTTGCCCATTTGTCCTTTTGCATTGCCTTGCCTTGCTTTGCTCTTTTGCCATGCCTTGCCTTGCTTTGCCCTTTTGCCTTGCCTTGCCTTGCCCTGCTTTTCCCTTTTGCCTTGCTTTGCCTTGCCTTGATTTGCCCTTTTGCCTTGCATTGCTTTGCCCTTTTGCCTTGCCTTGCCTTGCTTTCCCATTTTGCATTGCCTTGCCTTGCCTTGCTTTGCCCTTTTGCCTTGCCTTGTCTTGCCTTGCTTTGCCCTTATGCCTTGACTTGCTTTGCCCTTTTGCCTTGCCTTGCCTTGCTTTGCCTTTTGCCTTGCCTTGCATTGCCCTGCTTTCCCGTTTTGCCTTGCCTTGCCTTGCTTTCTTTGCCCTTTTGCCTTGTCTTACCTTGCATTACTTTTTCTTTCTGCCTTGCCTTGCCTTGTCTTGCTTTCCCTTTTGCCTTGCCTTACTTTGCTTTGCCCTTTTGCCTTGCACTGCCTTGCCTTGCCTTGCTTTGCCTTTTTGCCTTGCCTTTCCATGGCTTGCTTTGCCCTTTTGCCTTGCATTGGCTTGCCTTGCTTTGCAATTTTGCCTTGCATTTCCTTGCTTTCCCTATTGTCTTGCATTGCCTTGCTTTACCCATTTGCCTTTCCTTTCCTAGCCTTGCTTTGCCCTTTTGCCTTGACACCATGCCTTGCTTTGCCCTTTTACCTGGCATTTCCTTGCTTCCCCATTTTGCATTGCCTTGCCTTGCCTTGCTTTGTCATTTTGCCTTGCCTTGCATTGCCCTGCTTCCCCTTTTGCCTTGCATTGCCTTGCCTTTCTTTGCCCTTTTGCTTTGCCTTACTTTGCCATTTTGGATTGCCTTGCCTTGCATTGCACTTTTCCCTTGCCTTGTCTTGCCTTGCTCTGCCCTTTTGCCTTGGTTTGCCCGTTTGCGTTGCCATTCCTTGCCTTGCTTTGTCCCTTTGCCTTGCCTTGCTTTGCCCTTTTGCATTGCCTTGCCTTGCCTTGCTTTGCCCTTTTGCCTTGCCCTGCATTTCCTTACTTTGCCCTTTTGCCTTGCCTTACCTTGCCTTGCTTTGCCTTTCTGCCTTGCCTTGCATTGTCTTGCTTTCCCTGTTGCCTTGCCTTACTTTTCTTTGCCCTTTTGCCTTGCCTTGCCTTGCCTTGCTTTGCCCTTTTGCCTTGCCTTTCCATGCCTCGCTTTCCCCTTTTGCCTTGCCTTGTCTTGCTTTGTCCTTTTGCCTTGCCTTGCTTTGCCTTTTTGCCTTTCCTTTCCATGCCTTGCTTTCCCCTTTTGCCTTGCCTTCCCTTGCTTTGCCCTTTTGCCTTGCCCTGCCTTGCCCTGTTTTGCCCTTTTGCCTTGCCTTCCCTTGCCTGGCCCTTTTGACTTGCCTTGCGTTATTTGCTTTGCCCTTTTGCCTTGCCTTACTTTGACCTTCTGCATTGCCTAGCCTTGCTTTGCTCTTCTGCCTTGCCTTGCTTTGCCCTTTTGCCTTACCTTGCCTTGCTTTCCCATTTTGCAGTGCCTTGCCTTGCCTTGCTTTGCCCTTTTGCCTTGCTTTGACTTGCCTTGCTTTGCCCTTTTGCCTTGCCTTCCCTTTCCTGGCCCTTTTGACTTGCCTTGCGTTATTTGCTTTGCCCTTTTGCCTTGCCTTACTTTGACCTTCTGCATTGCCTAGCCTTGCTTTGCTCTTCTGCCTTGCCTTGCTTTGCCCTTTTGCCTTACCTTGCCTTGCTTTCCCATTTTGCAGTGCCTTGCCTTGCCTTGCTTTGCCCTTTTGCCTTGCCTTGTCTTGCCTTGCTTTGCCCTTAAGCTTTGCCTTGCTTTGCCCTTTTGCCTTGCCTTGCCTTGCTTTCCCTTTTTCCTTGCCTTGCATTGCCCTGATTTGCCCTATTGCCTTGCTTTGCCTTGCCTTGCTTTGCCCTTTTGCCTGGCATTGCCTTGCTTTCCCATTTTGCATTGCCTTGCCTTGCCTTGCTTTGTCATTTTGCCTTGCCTTGCATTGCCCTGCTTCCCCTTTTGCCTTGCATTGCCTTGCCTTTCTTTGCCCTTTTGCTTTGCCTTACTTTGCCATTTTGGATTGCCTTGCCTTGCATTGCACTTTTCCCTTGCCTTGTCTTGCCTTGCTCTGCCCTTTTGCCTTGCCTTGCCTTGACTTGCTTTGCCCTTTTCCCTTGCCTTTCTTTACCCTTATGACTTGCCTTTCCTTGCCTTGCTTTGTCTTTTTGCCTTGACTAGCCTTGCCTTGCTTTGCCCTTTTGCGTTGCCTTGCCTTGCCTTGCTTTGTCCTTTTGCCTTACCTTGCTTTGCCCTTTTGCCTTGACTTGCCTTGCCTTGGTTTGCCCTTTTTCCTTGCCTTCCTTGCCTTGCTTTGCCCTTTTGCCTTGCCTTTCAATGCCTTGCTTTGGCCTTTTGCCTTGCCTTTCCTTGCTTTGCCCTTTTGCATTGCCCTGCCTTGCCATTCTTTGCCCTTTCGCCTTGCCTTCCCTTGCTTTGCTCTTTTCCCTTGCCTTGCCTTGCCTTGCTTTGCAATTTTGCCTTGCCTTTCCTTGCTTTGCCCTTTTGCCTTGCCTTGTCTTGCCTTGGTTTGCCCTTTTGCCCTGCCTTGCTTTGCCCTTTTCCTTTGCCTTGCCTTGCCTTGCTTTGCAATTTTGCTTTGTCTTGCCTTGCCTTACATTGTCTTTCTTTGGCCTTTTGCCTTGCCTTACCGTGCCTTCCTTTGCCCTTTTGCCTCACCTTGCCTTGCTTTGCCCTTTTGCCTTGACTTGCCTTGCCTTGCTTTGCCCTTTGCCTTGCCTTGCCTTGCTTTGCACTTCTACCTTGCCTTGCCTTGCTTTGCCCTTTTCCCTTCCGTTGCGTTGCTTTGCCCTTTTGCCTTGCCTTGCTTTGAAATTTTGCCTTGCCTTGCCTTGCTTTGCCCTTTTGCCTTGCCTTGTCTTGCCTTGCTTTGCTCTTTTGCCTTGCCTTCTATTGCTTTGCCCTTTTGTCTTGCATTGCCTTGCCTTCCTTTGCCTCTTTGCCTTTCCTTGCCTTCCCTTGATTTTCCCTTTTCTCTTGCCTTGCCTTGCTTTGCTTTGCCCTTTTGCTTTGCTTTACCTTGCCTTGTTTTGCCCTTTTCCCTTGCCTTGCTTTGCTCTTTTGCCTTGCCTTTCTTTGCCTTTCTTTGTCCTTTTGCCTTGCCTTGCTTTCCCCTTTTGCCTTGCCTTGCCTTGCCCTTTTGCTTTGCCTTACCTTGCCTTGTTTTGCCCTTTTCCCTTGCCTTGCTTTGCCCTTTTGTCTTGCTTTGCCTTGCCTTGCTTTGCATATTTGCCTTTCCTTGCCTTCCCTTGCTTTTCCCTTTTGCCTTGCCTTGCCTTGCTTTGCTTTTCCCTTTTGCCTTGCCTTACCTTGCCTTGATTTGCCCATTTGCCTTGCCTTTCCTTGCCTTGCTTTGACCTTTTGCCTTGCCTTGCTTTGCCCTTTTGCATTGCCTTGCCTTGCCTTGCTTTGCCCTTTTGCCTTGCCTTGCATTTCCTTACTTTGCCCTTTTGCCTTGCCTTACCTTGCCTTGCTTTGCCTTTCTGCCTTGCCTTGCATTGTCTTGCTTTCCCTTTTGCCTTGCCTTGCTTTGCTTTGCCCTTTTGCCTTGCCTTGCCTTGCTTTGCCCTTTTGCCTTGACTTGCCTTGCCTTGGTTTGCCCTTTTGCCTTCCCTTGGCTTGCCTTGCTTTGCCCTTTTGCCTTGCCTCGCATTGCCTTACTTTCCCCTTTTGCCTTGCCTTGCCTTGCTTTGTCCTTTTGCCTTGCCTTGCTTTGCCCTTTTGCCTTGCCCTGCCTTGCCTTGCTTTGTCCTTTTGCCTTGCCTTCCCTTGCTTTGCTCTTTTGCCTTGCCTTGCCTTGCCTGGCACTTTTGACTTGCCTTGCCTTACCTTGCTTTGCCCTTTTGCCTTGCCTTACTTTCCCCTTTTGCCTTGCCTTGCCTTGCTTTGCTCTTCTGCCTTGCCTTGCTTTGCCCTTTTGCCTTGCCTTACCCTGCTTTGCCCTTTTGCCTTGCTTTGACTTGCTTTGCTTTGCCCTTTTGCCTTGCATTGCTTTGCCCTTTTGCCTTACCTTGCCTTGCTTTCCCATTTTGCATTACCTTGCCTTGCCTTACTTTGCCCTTTTGCCTTGCCTTGTCTTGCTTTCCCTTTTGCCTTGCCTTGCTTTCTTTGCCCTTTTGCCTTGCCTTACCTTGCCTTACTTTTCCTTTCTGCCTTGCCTTGCCTTGTCTTGCTTTCCCTTTTGCCTTGCCTTACTCTGCTTTGCCCTTTTGCCTTGCATTGCCTTGCCTTGCCTTACTTTGCCCTTTTGCCTTGACTTGCCTTTTCTTGGTTTGCCCTTTTGCCTTGACTTGCCTTGCCTTGGGTGCCCTTTTGCCTTGCCTTACCTTGCCTTGCTTTGCCTTTTTGCCTTGCCTTTCCATGGCTTGCTTTGCCCTTTTGCCTTGCCTTGCCTTTCCTTGCTTTGTCATTTTGCCTTGCCTTGCTTTGCCCTTTTGCCTTGCCCTGCCTTGCCTTGCTTTGCCCTTTTGCCTTGCCTTCCCTTGCTTTGCTCTTTTGCCTTGCCTTGCCTTGCCTTGCTTTGCAATTTTGCCTTGCCTTTCCTTGCTTTCCCTTTAGTCTTGCATTGCCTTGCCTGGCTTTGCCGATTTGCCCTTATGCCCTGCCTTGCCTTACTTTGCCTTTTTGCCTTGCCTTAACTTGCCTTCCTTTGCCCTTTTGCCTTGCATTGGCTTGCCTTGCTTTGCAATTTTGCCTTGCATTTCCTTGCTTTCCCTACTGTCTTGCATTGCCTTGCTTTACCCATTTGCCTTTCCTTGCCTAGCCTTGCTTTGCCCTTTTGCCTTGACACCATGCCTTGCTTTGCCCTTTTGCCTTGCCTTGCCTTGCCCTGATTTACCCTATTGCATTGCCTTGCCTTGCCTTGCTTTGCCCTTTTGCCTTGCCTTGCATTGCCCTGCTTCCCCTTTTGCCTTGCATTGCCTTGCCTTTCTTTGCCCTTTTGCTTTGCCTTACTTTGCCATTTTGGATTGCCTTGCCTTGCATTGTACTTTTCCCTTGCCTTGTCTTGCCTTGCTCTGCCCTTTTGCCTTGCCTTGCCTTGACTTGCTTTGCCCTTTTCCCTTGCCTTTCTTTACCCTTATGACTTGCCTTTCCTTGCCTTGCTTTGTCCTTTTGCCTTGCCTTACATTGCCTTGCTTTGCCCTTTTGCCTTGCCTTGCATGGCCTTACTTTGCCATTTTGCCTTGACTAGCCTTGCCTTGCTTTGCCCTTTTGCCTTGCCTTGCCTTGCCTTGCCTTGCCTTTCTTTGCCCTTTTGCCTTGGCTGCCTTACTTTGCCCTTTTGCCTTGCCTTACCGTGCCTTGCTTTGCCATTTTGCCTTGCCTTACCGTGCCTTGCTTTGCCATTTTGCCTTGCCTTGCCTTGCTTTGCCCTTTTGCCTTGCCTTGCCTTGCTTTGCCCTTTTGCCTTGATTTGCCTTGCCTTGCTTTGACCTTTTGCCTTGCCTTGCCTTGCCTTGCTTTGCCCTTTTGCCTTGCCTTGCTTTCCTCTTTTGCCTTGCCTTGTCTTGCTTTGCCCTTTTGTCTTGCATTGCCTTGCCTTCCTTTGCCTATTTGCTTTTCCTTGCCTTCCCTTGCTTTTCCCTTTTCCCTTGCCTTGCCTTGCTTTGCTTTGCCCTTTTGCTTTCCCTTACCTTGCCTTGGTTTGCCCTTTTGCCTGGCCTTACCTTGCCTTGGTTTGCCCTTTTCCCTTGCCTTGCTTTGCTCTTTTGCCTTGCCTTTCCTTGCCTTGCTTTGTCCTTTTGCCTTGCGTTGCTATGCCCTTTTGCCTTGCCTTGCCTTGCCCTTTTGCCTTGCCTTACCTTGCCTTTCTTTGCCCTTTTCCCTTGCCTTGCTTTGCGCTTTTGCCATGCCTTGCCTTGCCTTGCTTTGCTCTTTTGCATTGCCTTGTCTTGGTTTGCCCTTTTGTCTTGCTTTGCCTTGCCTTGCTTTTCCTATTTGCCTTTCCTTGCCTTCCCTTGCTTTTCCCTTTTGCCTTGCCTTGCATTGCTTTGCTTTTCCCTTTTGCCTTGCCTTACTTTGCCTTGGTTTGCCCTTTTGCAATGCCATTCCTTGCCTTGCTTTGTCCTTTTGCCTTGCCTTGCTTTGCCCTTTTGCATTGCCTTGCCTTGCCTTGCTTTGCCCTTTTGCCTTGCCTTGCATTTCCTTACTTTGCCCTTTTGCCTTGCCTTACCTTGCCTTGCTTTGCCTTTCTGCCTTGCCTTGCATTGTCTTGCTTTCCCTGTTGCCTTGCCTTACTTTTCTTTGCCCTTTTGCCTTGCCTTGCCTTGCCTTGCTTTGCCCTTTTGCCTTGCCTTTCCATGCCTTGCTTTCCCCTTTTGCCTTGCCTTGTCTTGCTTTGTCCTTTTGCCTTGCCTTGCTTTGCCTTTTTGCCTTTCCTTTCCATGCCTTGCTTTCCCCTTTTGCCTTGCCTTCCCTTGCTTTGCCCTTTTGCCTTGCCCTGCCTTGCCCTGTTTTGCCCTTTTGCCTTGCCTTGCCTTATTTGCTTTGCCCTTTTGCCTTGCCTTACTTTGACCTTCTGCATTGCCTAGCCTTGCTTTGCTCTTCTGCCTTGCCTTGCTTTGCCCTTTTGCCTTACCTTGCCTTGCTTTCCCATTTTTCATTGCCTTGCCTTGCCTTGCTTTACCCTTTTGCCTTGCCTTGTCTTGCCTTTCTTTGCCCTTAAGCTTTGCCTTGCTTTGCCCTTTTGCCTTGCCTTGCTTTCCCTTTTGCCTTGCCTTGCATTGCCCTGCTTTCCCCTTTTGCCTTGCCGTGCCTTGCCTTTCTTTGCCCTTTTGCCTTGCCTTGCTTTGCCATTTTGCATTGCCTTGCCTTGCCTTGCTTTGCCCTTTTGTCTTGCCTTGCCTTGCCTTGCTTTGCCCTTTTGCCTTGCCTTGCAGTGCCCTGCTTTCCCCTTTTGCCTTGCCTTGTCTTGCCTTGGTTTGCCCTTTTGCCTTGCCTTGTCTTGCCTTGCTTTGCCATTTTGCCTTGCCTTTACCCTGCCTTGCTTTGCAATTTTGCCTTGTCTTTCCTTGCTTTCCCTGTTGTCTTGCATTTCCTTGCCTGGCTTTGCCCATTTGCCTTGCCTTATTTTGACATTTTGCCTTGCCTAGCCTTGCTTTGCCCTTTTGCCTTGCCTTGTCTTGCCTTGCTTTGCCCTTTTGCTTTGCATTCCTTTGCCCTTTTGCCTTGCCTTGCCTTGCTTTGCCCTTTTGCCTTGCCTTGTCTTGCCTTGCTTTGCCCTTTACCTTGCCTTGCTTTGCCCTTTTGCCTTGCCTTGCCTTGCTTTGCCCTTTTGCCTTGTCTTGTCTTGCCTTGCTTTGCCCTTTGGTCTTGCCTTGCCTTGCCTTGCCTTTCTTTGCCCTTTTGCCTTGGCTTCCTTACTTTGCCCTTTTGCCTTGCCTTACATTGCCTTTCTTTGCCCTTTTGCCTTGCCTTACCTTGCCTTGCTTTGCCATTTTGCCTTGTCTTGCCTTCCTTTGCCCTTTTGCCTTACCTTGCCTTGCTTTGCCCTTTTGCCTTGATTTGCCTTGCCTTGCTTTGCCCTTTGCCTTGCCTTGCCTTGCTTTGCACTTCTGCCTTGCCTTGCCTTGCTTTGCCCTTTTCCCTTCCGTTGCCTTGCTTTGCCCTTTTGCCTTGCCTTGCTTTGACCTTTTCCCTTGCCTTGCCTTGCCTTGCTTTGCCCTTTTGCCTTGCCTTGCCTTGCCTTACTTTCCCCTTTTGCCTTGCCTTGCCTTGCTTAGCCTTTTGCCTTGCCTTGCTTTCCTCTTTTGCCTTGCCTTGTCTTGCTTTGCCCTTTTGTCTTGCATTGCCTTGCCTTCCTTTGCCTATTTGCCTTTCCTTGCCTTCCCTTGCTTTTCCCTTTTCCCTTTTCCCTTGCCTTGCCTTACTTTGCTTTGCCCTTTTGCCTTGCCTTAACTTGCCTCGGTTTACCCTTTTGCCTGGCCTTACCTTGCGTTGTTTTGCCCTTTTCTCTTGCCTTGCTTTGCCCTTTTGTCTTTTCTTGCCTTGCCTTGCTTTGCCCTTTGGTCTTGCCTTGCCTTGCCTTGCCTTTCTTTGCCCTTTTGCCTTGGCTGCCTTACTTTGCCCTTTTGCCTTGCCTTACCGTGCCTTGCTTTGCCATTTTGCCTTGCCTTGCCTTGCTTTGCCATTTTGCCTTGCCTTGCCTTGCTTTGCCCTTTTGCCTTGATTTGCCTTGCCTTGCTTTGCCCTTTGCCTTGCCTTGCCTTGCTTTGCACTTCTGCCTTGCCTTGCTTTGACCTTTTGCCTTGCCTTGCCTTGCCTTGCTTTGCCCTTTTGCCTTGCCTTGCTTTCCTCTTTTGCCTTGCCTTGTCTTGCTTTGCCCTTTTGTCTTGCATTGCCTTGCCTTCCTTTGCCTATTTGCCTTTCCTTGCCTTCCCTTGCTTTTCCCTTTTCCCTTGCCTTGCCTTGCTTTGCTTTGCCCTTTTGCCTTGCCTTACCTTGCCTTGGTTTGCCCTTTTACTTGGCCTTACCTTGCCTTGTTTTGCCCTTTTCCCTTGCCTTGCTTTGCCCTTTTCCCTTGCCTTGCTTTGCGCTTTTGCCATGCCTTGCCTTGCGTTGCTTTGCTCTTTTGCATTGCCTTGTCTTCCTTTGCCCTTTTGTCTTTCTTTGCCTTTCCTTCCTTTTCCTATTTGCCTTTCCTTGCCTTCCCCTGCTTTTCCCTTTTGCCTTGCCTTGCATTGCTTTGCTTTTCCCTTTTGCCTTGCCTTACTTTTGCCTTGGTTTGCCCGTTTGCGTTGCCATTCCTTGCCTTGCTTTGCCCTTTTGCCTTGCCTTGCCTTGCCATTTTGCCTTGCCTTGCCTTGTCTTGCTTTGCCCTTTTGCCTTGCCTTACCTTGCTTTCCCATTTTGCATTGCCTTGCCTTGCCTTGCTTTGCCCTTTTGCCTTGCCTTGTCTTGCCTTGCTTTGCCCTTATGCCTTGCCTTGCTTTCCCCTTTTGCCTTGCCTTGCTTTCCCCTTTTGCCTTGCCTTTCCTTGCCTTGCTTTGCCCTTTTGCCTTGCCTTGCTTTGCCCTTTTCCCTTGCTTTGCCTTGCTTTGCCCTTATGCTTTGACTTGCTTTGCCTTTTTGCCTTGCCTTGCCTTGTCTTGCTTTGCCCTTTTGAATTGCCTTACCTTGCTTTGCCCTTTTGCCTTCCTTACCTTGCCTTGCTTAGCCTTTTGCCTTCCTTGCTCTTTTGCCTTGCTTTGCCCTTTTGTCTTGCATTGCCTTGCATTGCCTTGCCTTCCTTTGCCTATTTGCCTTTCCTTGCCTTCCCTTGCTTTTCCCTTTTCCCTTTTCCCTTGCCTTGCCTTACTTTGCTTTGCCCTTTTGCCTTGCCTTAACTTGCCTCGGTTTACCCTTTTGCCTGGCCTTACCTTGCGTTGTTTTGCCCTTTTCTCTTGCCTTGCTTTGCCCTTTTGTCTTTTCTTGCCTTGCCTTGCTTTGCCCTATGGTCTTGCCTTGCCTTGCCTTGCCTTTCTTTGCCCTTTTGCCTTGGCTGCCTTACTTTGCCCTTTTGCCTTGCCTTACCGTGCCTTGCTTTGCCATTTTGCCTTGCCTTGCCTTGCTTTGCCATTTTGCCTTGCCTTGCCTTGCTTTGCCCTTTTGCCTTGATTTGCCTTGCCTTGCTTTGCCCTTTGCCTTGCCTTGCCTTGCTTTGCACTTCTGCCTTGCCTTGCTTTGACCTTTTGCCTTGCCTTGCCTTGCCTTGCTTTGCCCTTTTGCCTTGCCTTGCTTTCCTCTTTTGCCTTGCCTTGTCTTGCTTTGCCCTTTTGTCTTGCATTGCCTTGCCTTCCTTTGCCTATTTGCCTTTCCTTGCCTTCCCTTGCTTTTCCCTTTTCCCTTGCCTTGCCTTGCTTTGCTTTGCCCTTTTGCCTTGCCTTACCTTGCCTTGGTTTGCCCTTTTACTTGGCCTTACCTTGCCTTGTTTTGCTCTTTTCCCTTGCCTTGCTTTGCCCTTTTCCCTTGCCTTGCTTTGCCCTTTTGCCTTGCCTTACCTTGCCTTGGTTTGCCCTTTTACTTGGCCTTACCTTGCCTTGTTTTGCTCTTTTCCCTTGCCTTGCTTTGCCCTTTTCCCTTGCCTTGCTTTGCGCTTTTGCCATGCCTTGCCTTGCCTTACTTTGCCCTTTTGCCTTGACTTGCCTTTTCTTGGTTTGCCCTTTTGCCTTGACTTGCCTTGCCTTGGGTGCCCTTTTGCCTTGCCTTACCTTGCCTTGCTTTGCCTTTTTGCCTTGCCTTTCCATGGCTTGCTTTGCCCTTTTGCCTTGCCTTGCCTTTCCTTGCTTTGTCATTTTGCCTTGCCTTGCTTTGCCCTTTTGCCTTGCCCTGCCTTGCCTTGCTTTGCCCTTTTGCCTTGCCTTCCCTTGCTTTGCTCTTTTGCCTTGCCTTGCCTTGCCTTGCTTTGCAATTTTGCCTTGCCTTTCCTTGCTTTCCCTTTAGTCTTGCATTGCCTTGCCTGGCTTTGCCGATTTGCCCTTATGCCTTGCCTTGCCTTACTTTGCCTTTTTGCCTTGCCTTAACTTGCCTTCCTTTGCCCTTTTGCCTTGCATTGGCTTGCCTTGCTTTGCAATTTTGCCTTGCATTTCCTTGCTTTCCCTACTGTCTTGCATTGCCTTGCTTTACCCATTTGCCTTTCCTTGCCTAGCCTTGCTTTGCCCTTTTGCCTTGCCTTGTCTTGCTTTGCCCTTTTGTCTTGCATTGCCTTGCCTTCCTTTGCCTATTTGCCTTTCCTTGCCTTCCCTTGCTTTTCCCTTTTCCCTTGCCTTGCCTTGCTTTGCTTTGCCCTTTTGCCTTGCCTTACCTTGCCTTGGTTTGCCCTTTTACTTGGCCTTACCTTGCCTTGTTTTGCTCTTTTCCCTTGCCTTGCTTTGCCCTTTTCCCTTGCCTTGCTTTGCGCTTTTGCCATGCCTTGCCTTGCGTTGCTTTGCTCTTTTGCATTGCCTTGTCTTCCTTTGCCCTTTTGTCTTTCTTTGCCTTTCCTTCCTTTTCCTATTTGCCTTTCCTTGCCTTCCCCTGCTTTTCCCTTTTGCCTTGCCCTGCATTGCTTTGCTTTTCCCTTTTGCCTTGCCTTACTTTTGCCTTGGTTTGCCCGTTTGCGTTGCCATTCCTTGCCTTGCTTTGCCCTTTTGCCTTGCCTTGCCTTGCCATTTTGCCTTGCCTTGCCTTGTCTTGCTTTGCCCTTTTGCCTTGCCTTACCTTGCTTTCCCATTTTGCATTGCCTTGCCTTGCCTTCCTTTGCCCTTTTGCCTTGCCTTGTCTTGCCTTGCTTTGCCCTTATGCCTTGCCTTGCTTTCCCCTTTTGCCTTGCCTTTCCTTGCCTTGCTTTGCCCTTTTGCCTTGCCTTGCTTTGCCCTTTTCCCTTGCTTTGCCTTGCTTTGCCCTTATGCTTTGACTTGCTTTGCCTTTTTGCCTTGCCTTGCCTTGTCTTGCTTTGCCCTTTTGAATTGCCTTACCTTGCTTTGCCCTTTTGCCTTCCTTACCTTGCCTTGCTTAGCCTTTTGCCTTCCTTGCTCTTTTGCCTTGCTTTGCCCTTTTGTCTTGCATTGCCTTGCATTGCCTTGCCTTCCTTTGCCTATTTGCCTTTCCTTGCCTTCCCTTGCTTTTCCCTTTTCCCCTTTCCCTTGCCTTGCCTTGCTTTGCCCTTTTGCCTTGCCTTACCTTGCCTTGCTTTGCCCTTTTGCCTGGCCTTACCTTGCCTTGTTTTGCCCTTTTCCCTTGCCTTGCTTTGCCCTTTTGCCTTGCCTTTCCTTGCCTTGCTTTGTCCTTTTGCCTTGCCTTGCTTTGCACTTTTGCCTTGCCTTGCCTTGCCTTGCCCTTTTGCCTTGCCTTACCTTGCCTTGCTTTGCCCTTTTCCCTTGCCTTGCTTTCCGCTTTTGCCATGCCTTGCCTTGCCTTGCTTTGCTCTTTTGCATTGCCTTGTCTTGCTTTGCCCATTTGTCTTGCTTTGCGTTGCCTTGCTTTTCCCATTTGCCTTTCCTTGCCTTCCCTTGCTTTTCACTTTTCCCTTGCCTTGCCTTGCTTTGCCCTTTTTGCCTTGCCTTGCTTTCCTCTTTTGCCTTGCCTTGTCTTGCTTTGCCCTTTTGTCTTGCATTGCCTTGCCTTCCTTTGCCTATTTGCCTTTCCTTGCCTTCCCTTGCTTTTCCCTTTTCCCTTGCCTTGCCTTACTTTACTTTGCCCTTTTGCCTTGCCTTAACTTGCCTCGGTTTGCCCTTTTGCCTGGCCTTACCTTGCGTTGTTTTGCCCTTTTCCCTTGCCTTGCTTTGCCCTTTTGTTTTGTCTTGCCTTGCCTTGCTTTGCCCTTTGGTCTTGCCTTGCCTTGCCTTGCCTTTCTTTGCCCTTTTGCCTTGGCTGCCTTACTTTGCCCTTTTGCCTTGCCTTACCGTCCCTTGCTTTGCCATTTTGCCTTGCCTTGCCTTGCTTTGCCATTTTGCCTTGACTTGCCTTGCTTTGCCCTTTTGCCTTGATTTGCCTTGCCTTGCTTTGCCCTTTGCCTTGCCTTGCCTTGCTTTGCACTTCTGCCTTGCCTCGCTTTGACCTTTTGCCTTGCCTTGCCTTGCCTTGCTTTGCCCTTTTGCCTTGCCTTGCTTTCCTCTTTTGCCTTGCCTTGTCTTGCTTTGCCCTTTTGTCTTGCATTGCCTTGCCTTCCTTTGCCTATTTGCCTTTCCTTGCCTTCCCTTGCTTTTCCCTTTTCCCTTGCCTTGCCTTGCTTTGCTTTGCCCTTTTGCTTTCCCTTACCTTGCCTTGGTTTGCCCTTTTACTTGGCCTTACCTTGCCTTGTTTTGCCCTTTTCCCTTGCCTTGCTTTGCCCTTTTGCCTTGCCTTTCCTTGCCTTGCTTTGTCCTTTTGCCTTGCATTGCTATGCCCTTTTGCCTTGCCTTGCCTTGACCTTTTGCCTTGCCTTACCTTGCCTTGCTTTGCCCTTTTCCCTTGCCTTGCTTTGCGCTTTTGCCATGCCTTGCCTTGCCTTGCTTTGCTCTTTTGCATTGCCTTGTCTTGCTTTGCCCTTTTGTCTTGCTTTGCCTTTCCTTACTTTTCCTATTTGCCTTTCCTTGCCTTCCCCTGCTTTTCCCTTTTGCCTTGCCTTGCATTGCTTTGCTTTTCCCTTTTGCCTTGCCTTACTTTGCCTTGGTTTGCCCGTTTGCGTTGCCATTCCTTGCCTTGCTTTGCCCTTTTGCCTTGCCTTGCCTTGCCATTTTGCCTTGCCTTGCCTTGTCTTGCTTTGCCCTTTTGCCTTGCCTTACCTTGCTTTCCCATTTTGCATTGCCTTGCCTTGCCTTCCTTTGCCCTTTTGCCTTGCCTTGCTTTCCCCTTTTGCCTTGCCTTTCCTTGCCTTGCTTTGCCCTTTTGCCTTGCCTTGCTTTGCCCTTTTCCCTTGCTTTGCCTTGCTTTGCCCTTATGCTTTGACTTGCTTTGCCTTTTTGCCTTGCCTTGCCTTGTCTTGCTTTGCCCTTTTGCCTTGCCTTGCCTTGCTTTGCCCGTTTGCCTTGCCTTCCCTTGCTTTGCTCTTTTGTCTTGCCTTTCCTTGCTTTGCAATTTTGCCTTGCCTTGCTTTGCCCTTTTGCCTTGTCTTGCCTTCCTTTGCCCTTTTGCCTTGCCTTGCTTTACCCTTTTGCCTTGACTTTTCCTGCCTTGCTTTGCCCTTTGCCTTGCCTTGCCTTGTTTTGCACTTCTGCCTTGCCTTGCCTTGCTTTGCCCCTTTCCCTTCCGTTGCCTTGCTTTGCCCTTTTGCCTTGCCTTGCTTTGACCTTTTGCCTTGCCTTGCATTGCCTTTCTTTGCCCTTTTGGCTTGCCTTGCCTTGCCTTGCTTTGCCCTTTTGCCTTGACTTGCCTTACCTTGCTTTGCCCTTTTGCCTTCCTTACCTTGCCTTGCTTAGCCTTTTGCCTTCCTTGCTCTTTTGCCTTGCTTTGCCCTTTTGTCTTGCATTGCCTTGCATTGCCTTGCCTTCCTTTGCCTATTTGCCTTTCCTTGCCTTCCCTTGCTTTTCCCTTTTCCGTTTTCCCTTGCCTTGCCTTGCTTTGCCCTTTTGCCTTGCCTTGCTTTGCCCTTTTTCCTTGCCTTACCTTGCTTTGCCCTTATGCCTTGACTTGCTTTGCCTTTTTACCTTGCCTTGCCTTGTCTTGCTTTGCGCTTTTTCCTTGCCTTGCCTTGTCTTGCCTTGCTTTCCCCTTTTGCCTTGCCTTGCCTTGCTTTCTCTATTGTCTTGCATTGCCTTGCCTTGCTTTACCCATTTGCCTTTCCTTGCCTTGCCTTAGCTTGCCTTGCCCTTTTCCCTTGCCTTGCCTTGCTTTGCCCTTTTGCCTTGCCTTACCTTGCTTTACCGTTTTGCGTTCCCTTGCCTTGCCTTGCTTTGCCCTTTTGCCCTGCCTTGCTTTGCCCTTTTGCCTTGCCTTGCCTTGTCTTGCCCTTTTGCCTTGCTTTGCCTTGCCTTGCTTTGCCCTTTTTGCCTTGCATTGCTTTGCCCTTTTGCCTTGCCTTATCTTGCTTTGCCGTTTTCAATTGCCTTGCATTGCCTTGCTTTCCTCTTTTGCCTTGCATTGCCTTGCCTTGCTTTGCCCTTTTCCGTTGCCGTGCTTTGCCCTTTTGCCTTGCATTGCCTTGCTTTGCCCTTTTACCTTGCCTTGTGGTGCCTTGCCTTGCTTTGACATTTTGCCTTGTCTTGCGTTGCCTTGCTACGCCCTTTGGTCTTGCCTTGCCTTGCCTTCCTTTGCCCTTTTGCCTTGGCTGCCTTGCTTTGCCCTTTTGCCTTGCCTTGCATTGCCTTCCTTTGCACTTTTGCCTTCCCTTGCCCTGCCTTGATTTACCCTTTTGCCTTGCCTTGCTCTGTCTTGCTTTGCCCTTTTGCCTTGCCTTGCCTTGCCTTGCTTTGCCCTTTTGCCTTGCCTTGCCTGGCCTTGCTTTGCCCTTTTGCCTTGCCTGTCCTTGCTTGCTTTTACCTTTTGCCTTGACTTGCCTTGCCTTGCTTTGCCCTTTTGCCTTGCCTTGCCTGGCCTTGCTTTGCCCTTTTGCCTTGCCTGTCCTTGCCTTGCCTTCCCTTTACCTTGCCTTGACTTCCTTTGCACTTCTGCCTTTCCTTGCCTTGCTTTGCCCTTTTGCCTTGCCTTGCCTTGCTTTGCACTTTTGCCTTGCCTTGCTTTGCCCCTTTGCCTTGCCTTGCCTTGCCGTGCTTTGCCTTTTTGCCTTGGCTTACCTTGCCTTGCTATGCCCTTTTGCCTTGCCTTGCCCTGCGCTTTTGTCTTGCCTTGCCTTACTCTGCTTTGCCCTTTTGCCTTGCCTTGCCTTGCCTTGCTTTGCCTTTTTGCCTTGCCTTGCATTTCCTTCCTTTGCATTTTTGCCTTCCCTTACCCTGCCTTGCTTTGACCTTTTGCCTTGCCTGTCCATGCCTTGCTTTGCCCTTTTGCCTTGCCTTGTCTTGCCTTGCTTTGCCCTTTTGCCCTGCCTTGCTTTGCCCTTTTGCCTTGCCTTGCCTTGCTTTGCCCTTTTGCCTTGACTTGCATTGCCTTGCTTTGCCCTTTTGCCCTGCCTTGCTTTGCCCTTTTGCCTTGCCTAGCCTTGCTTTGTTCTTTTGCCTTGCCTTGCTTTGCCCTTTTGACTTGCCTTGCATTTCCTTCCTTTGCATTTTTGCCTTCCCTTACCCTGCCTTGCTTTGACCTTTTGCCTTGCCTGTCCATGCCTTGCTTTGCCCTTTTGCCTTGCCTTGTCTTGCCTTGCTTTGCCCTTTTGCCCTGCCTTGCTTTGCCCTTTTGCCTTGCCTTGCCTTGCTTTGCCCTTTTGCCTTGCCTTGCATTGCCTTGCTTTGCCCTTTTACCTTGCCTTGCATTGCCTTGCTTTGCTCTTTTACCTTGCGTTGCCTTGCCTTGCTTTGCCCTTTTGCCTTGTCTTGCGTTGCCTTGCTATGCCCTTTGGTCTTGCCTTGCCTTGCCTTGCTTTGCCCTTTTGCCTTGGCTGCCTTGCTTTGCCCTTTTGCCTTGCCTTGCATTGCCTTCCTTTGCACTTTTGCCTTCCCTTACCCTGCCTTGCTTTGCCCTTTTGCCTTGACTTGCTCTGTCTTGCTTTGCCCTTTTGCCTTGCCTTGCCTTCCTTTGCCCTTTTGCCTTGCCTTGCCTTGCTTTGCCCTTTTGCCTTGCCTTGCCTTGCCTTGCTTTGCCCTTTTGCCTTGCCTTGCCTTGCCTTGCTTTGCCCCTTTGCCTTGCCTGTCCTTGCCTTGCTTTGCCCTTTTGCCTTGAATTGCCTTGCCTTGCTTTGCCCTTTTGCCTTGCCTTGCTTTGCCCCTTTGCCTTGCCTTGCCTTGCCGTGCTTTGCCTTTTTGCCTTGGCTTGCCTTGCCTTGCTATGCCCTTTTGCCTTGCCTTGCCCTGCGCTTTTGTCTTGCCTTGCCTTACTCTGCTTTGCCCTTTTGCCTTGCCTTGCCTTGCCTTGCTTTGCCTTTTTGCCTTGCCTTTCCATGCCTTGCTTTGCCCTTTTGCCTTGCCTGTCCTTGCTTTGCCGTTTTGCCTTGCCTTTCCTTGCTTTGCTTTGCAATTTTGCCTTGCCTTTCCTTGCTTTCCCTTGAGTCTTGCATTGCCTTGCCTGGCTTTGCCCATTTGCCTTGCCTTATTTTGACCTTTTGCCTTGCCTAGCCTTGCTTTGCTCTTTTCCCTTGCCTTGCATTGCCTTGCTTTCCCCTTTTGCCTTGCCTTGCCTTGCCTTGCTTTGCCCTTTTGCCTTGCCTTGCCTTGCTTTTATCTTTTTCCGTGCCTTGACTTGCTTTGCCCTTTTGCCTTGCCTTGCCTTGCCCTTTTGCCTTGCCTTGCCTTGACTTGCTTTGCAATTTTGGCTTGCATTTCCTTGCTTTCCCTTTTGTCTTGCATTGACTTGCCTTGCTTTGCCCTTTTGCCTTGGCTGCCTTGCTTTGCCCTTTTGCCTTGCCTTGCATTGCCTTCCTTTGCACTTTTGCCTTCCCTTGCCCTGCCTTGCTTTGCCCTTTTGCCTTGCCTTGCTCTGTCTTGCTTTGCCCTTTTGCCTTGCCTTGTCTTCCTTTGCCCTTTTGCCTTGCCTTGCTTTGCCCTTTTGCCTTGCCTTGCCTTGCCTTGCTTTGCCCTTTTGCCTTGCCTTGCCAGGCCTTGCTTTGCCCTTTTGCCTTGCCTGTCCTTGCTTGCTTTAACCTTTTGCCTTGACTTGCTTTGCCTTGCTTTGCACTTTTGCCTTGCCTTGCCTGGCTTTGCTTTGCCCTTTTGCCTTGCCTTGCCTGGCCTTGCTTTGCCTTTTTGCCTTGCCTGTCCTTGCCTTGCTTTGCCCTTTACCTTGCCTTGACTTCCTTTGCACTTCTGCCTTTCCTTGCCTTGCTTTGCCCTTTTGCCTTGCCTTGCCTTGCTTTGCACTTTTGCCTTGCCTTGCTTTGCCCCTTTGCCTTGCCTTGCCTTGCCGTGCTTTGCCTTTTTGCCTTGGCTTACCTTGCCTTGCTATGCCCTTTTGCCTTGCCTTGCCCTGCGATTTTGTCATCCCTTGCCTTACTCTACTTTGCCCTTTTGCCTTGCCTTGCCTTGCCTTGCTTTGCCTTTTTGCCTTGCCTTTCCATGCCTTGCTTTGCCCTTTTGCCTTGCCTGTCCTTGCTTTGCCCTTTTGCCTTGCCTTGCCTTGCCTTGCTTTGCAATTTTGCCTTGCCTTTCCTTGCTTTCCCTTTAGTCTTGCATTGCCTTGCCTGGCATTGCCCATTTGCCTTGCCTTATTTTGACCTTTTGCCTTGCCTAGCCTTGCTTTGTTCTTTCGCCTTGCCTTGCTTTGCCCTTTTGACTTGCCTTGCATTGCCTTCCTTTGCATTTTTGCCTACCCTTACCCTGCCTTGCTTTGCCCTTTTGCCTTGCCTTGCCTTGCTTTGCCCTTTTGCCTTGCCTTGCATTGCCTTGCTTTGCCCTTTTACCTTGCCTTGCATTGCCTTGCTTTGCTCTTTTGCCTTGCGTTGCCTTGCCTTGCTTTGCCCTTTTGCCTTGTCTTGCGTTGCCTTGCTATGCCCTTTGGTCTTGCCTTGCCTTGCCTTGCTTTGCCCTTTTGCCTTGGCTGCCTTGCTTTGCCCTTTTGCCTTGCCTTGCCTTGCCTTGCTTTGCCCTTTTGCCTTGACTTGCCTTGCCTTGCTTTGCCCTTTTGCCTGGACTTGCCTGGCCTTGCTTTGCCCCTTTGCCTTGCCTGTCGTTGCCTTGCTTTGCCCTTTTGCATTGAATTGCCTTGCCTTGCTTTGCCCTTTTGCCTTGCCTTGCCTGGCCTTGCTTTGCCCTTTTGCCTTGCCTGTCCTTCCCTTGCTTTGGCCTTTTGCCTTGACTTGCCTTGCCTTGCTTTACCCATTACCTTGCCTTGCCTTCCTTTGCGCTTGTGCCTTTCCTTGCCTTGCTTTGCCCTTTTGCCTTGCCTTGCCTTGCTTTGCCCTTTTGCCTTGCCTTGCTTTGCCCCTTTGCCTTGCCTTGCCTTGCCGTGCTTTGCCTTTTTGCCTTGCCTTGCCTTGCCTTGCTATGCCCTTTTGCCTTGCGTTGCCCTGCGCTTTTGTCTTGCCTTGCCTTACTCTGCTTTGCCCTTTTGCCTTGCCTTGCCTTGCTTTGCCTTTTTGCCTTGCCTTTCCATGCCTTGCTTTGCCCTTTTGCCTTGCCTGTCCTTGCTTTGCCGTTTTGCCTTGCCTTGCCTTGCCTTGCTTTGCAATTTTGCCTTGCCTTTCCTTGCTTTCCCTTTAGTCTTGCAGTGCCTTTCCTGGCTTTGCCCATTTGCCTTGCCTTATTTTGACCTTTTGCCTTGCCTAGCCTTGCTTTGCTCTTTTCCCTTGCCTTTCATTGCCTTGCTTTCCCCTTTTTCCTTGCCTTGTCTTGCCTTGCTTTGCCCTTTTCCCTTAGCTTGCATTGCCTTGCTTTCCCCTTTTGCCTTGCCTTGCCTTGCTTTGCCCTTTTGCCTTGCTTTGCCTTGCCTTGCTTTGCCCTTTTGCCTTGACTTGCTTTGCCATTTTGCATTGCCTTGCCTTGCCTTGCTTTGCCCTTTTTTCTTGCTTTGCCTTGCTTTGCCCTTATGCCTTGACTTGCTTTGCCATTTTGCATTGCCTTGCATTGCCTTGCTTTCCCCTTTTGCCTTGCCTTGCCTTGCTTTGCCCTTTTGCCTTGTCTTGCTTTGCCCTTTTGCCTTGCCTTGCCTTGCCTTGCTTTTCCCTTTTGCCTTGACTTGCCTTGCCTTGCTTTCCCCTTTTGCCTTGCCTTGCTTTGCTTTGTAGTTTACACTTGCCTTTCCTTGCCTTGCCTTGCCCCTTTCCCTTGCCTTGCCGTGCTTTGCCCTTTTGCCTTGCCTTTCATTGCTTTCCCCTTTTGCCTTCCCTTGTCTTGCCTTGCTTTGCCCTTTTGCGCTGCCTTGCTTTGCCCTTTTGCCTTGCCTTGCCTTGCCTTGCTTTGTCCTTTTGCCTTGCCTTGCATTGCCCTGCTTTCCCCTTTTGCCTTCACTTGCCTTGCATTTCTTTGCCCTTTTGCCTTGCCTTGGTTTGCCATTTTGCATTGCCTTGCCTTGACTTGCTTTGCCCTTTTGCCTTGCCTTGTCCTGCCTTGCTTTGCACTTTTGCCTTGCCTTGCTTTGCCCTTTTACCTTGCCTTCCTTTGCCCTTTTGCCTTGCTTTGCATTGCCTTGCTTTGCCCTTTTTCCTTGCCTTGCCTTGCCTTGCTTTGTCCTTTTGCCTTGCCTTGCTTTGCCCTTTTGCCTTGCCTTGCCTTACCTTGCTTTGCCCTTTTGCCTTGCCTTGCCTTGCTTTGCAATTTTGCCTTGCCTTTCCTTGCTTTCCGTTTAGTCTTGCATTGCCTTGCCTGGCTTTGCCCTTTTGCCTTGCCTTGTCTTGCATTGCTTTGCCCTTTTGCCCTGCCTTGCTTTGCCCTTTTGCCTTGCCTTGCCTTCCTTTGCCCTTTTGCCTTGCGTTGCCTTGCCTTGCTTTGCCCTTTTGCCTTGTCTTGCGTTGCCTTGCCATGCCCTTTGGTCTTGCCTTACCTTGCCTTGCTTTGCCCTTTTGCCTTGCCTGTCCTTGCCTTGCTTTGCCCTTTTGCCTTGCCTTGCCTGGCCTTGCTTTGCCCTTTTGCCTTGCCTGTCCTTGCCTTGCTTTGCCCTTTTGCCTTGACTTGCCTTGCCTTGCTTTGCCATTTTGCCTTGCCTTGCCTGGCCTTGCTTTGCCATTTTGCCTTGCCTGTCCTTGCCTTGCTTTGCCCTTTTGCCTTGACTTGCCTTGCCTTGCTTTGCCCTTTTGCCTTGCCTGTCCTTGCCTTGCTTTGCCCTTTTGCCTTGACTTGCCTTGCCTTGCTTTGCCCTTTTGCCTTGCCTTGCCTGGCCTTGCTTTGCCCTTTTGCCTTGCCTGTCCTTGCCTTGCTTTGCCCTTTTGCCTTGACTTGCCTTGCCTTGCTTTGCCCTTTTGCCTTGACTTGCCTGCCCTGGCTTTGCTCTTTTGCCTTGCCTGTCCTTGCCTTGCTTTGCGCTTTTGCCTTGACTTGCCTTGCCTTGCTTTGCCCTTTACCTTGCCTTGCCTTGCTTTGCACTTCTGCCTTGCCTTGCCTTGCTTAGCCCTTTTGCCTTCCCTTGCCTTACTTTGCCCTTTTGCCTTTCCTTGCCAGGCCTTGCTTTGCCCTTTTGCCTTGCCTGTCCTTGCCTTGCCTTGCTTTGCCCTTTTGCCTTGCCTTACCTTGCCTTGCTTGGCCATTTTGCCTTGCCTTGCCTTGCCTTGCTTTGCCCTTTTGCCTTGACTTGCCTTGCCTTGCTTTGCCCTTTACCTTGCCTTGCCTTGCTTTGCACTTCTGCCTTGCCTTGCCTTGCTTTGCCCTTTTGCCTTCCCTTGCCTTACTTTGCCCTTTTGCCTTGCCTTGCTTTGCCCTTTTGTTTTGCCTTGCTTTGCACTTTTGTCTTGCCTTACCTTGCCTTGTTTTGCCTTTCTGCCTTGCCTTGCCTTGTCTGGCTTTCACTTTTGCCTTGCTTTAATTTGCTTTGCCGTTTTGCTTTGCCTTACATTGCCTTGCTTTGCCCTTTCGCCGTGCCTTGCCTTACTTTGCCCTTTTGCCTTGACTTGCCTTGCCTTGATTTGCCCTTTTGCCTTGCCTTTCCATGCCTTGCTGTGCCCTTTTGCCTTGCGTGGTCTTTCATTGCTTTGTCCTTTTGCCTTTCCTTGCTTTGCCCTTTTCCCTTGCCTTGCCTTGCCTTGCTTTGCCCTTTTGCCTTGCCTTGCCTTGCCTTGCTTTGCCCTTTTGCCTTGACTTGCCTTGCCTTGCTTTGCCCTTTTGCCTTGCCTTGCCTGGCCTTGCTTTGCCCTTTTGACTTGCCTGTCCTTGCCTTGCTTTGCCCTTTTGCCTTGACTTGCCTTGCTTTGCCCTTTTGCCTTGCCTTGCTTTGTCCCTTTGCCTTGCCTTGCCTTGCCGTGCTTTGCCTTTTTGCCTTGGCTTGCCTTGCAGTGCTTTGCCCTTTTTCCTTGCCTTGCCTTGCTTTGCCCTTTTGCCTTGACTTGCCTTGCCTTGCTATGCCCTTTTGCCTTGCCTTGCCTTGCGCTTTTGTCTTGCCTTACCTTGCTTTGCTCTGCCCTTTTGCCTTGCCTTGCCTTGACTTGCTTTGCCCTTTTGCCGTGCCTTGCCTTGCTTTGCCCTTTTGCCTTGCCTTGCCTTGCTTTGCCTTTTTGCCTTGCCTTTCCATGCCTTGCTTTGCCCTTTTGCCTTGCCTTGCCTTGCTTTGCCCTTTTGCCTTGCATTGCCTTGCCTTGCTTTGCAATTTTGCCTTGCCTTTCCTTGCTTTCCCTTTAGTCTTGCATTGCCTTGCCTGCCTTTGCCCATTTGCCTTGCCTTATTTTGACCTTTTGCCTTGCCTAGCCTTGCTTTGCTCTTTTGCCTTGCCTTGCATTGCCTTGCTTTCCCCTTTTGCCTTGACTTGCCTTGCCTTGCTTTGCCCTTTTTTCTTGCATTGCCTTGCTTTCCCCTTTTGCCTTGCCTTGCCTTGCTTTCCCCTTTTGCCTTGCCTTGCCTTGCCTTGCTTTGCCCTTATGCCTTGACTTGCTTTGCCCTTTTGCCTTGCCGTGCCTTGCCTTGCTTTGCCCTTTTGCCTTACCTTGCATTGCCTTGCTTTCCCCTTTTGCCTTGCCTTGCCTTGCTTTGCTCTTTTGCCTTGCCTTGCTTTGCCCTTTTTCCTTGCCTTACCTTGCTTTGCCCTTATGCCTTAACTTGATTTGCCTTTTTGCCTTGCCTTGGCCTGTCTTGATTTGCGCTTTTTCCTTGCCTTGCCTTGCCTTGCTTTGCCCTTTTGCCTTGCCTTGCCTTTCCTTGTTTTGCCCTTATGCCTTGCCTTGCTTTGCTTTCCCTATTGTCTTGCATTGCCTTGCCTTGCTTTACCCATTAGCCTTTGCTTGCCTTGCCTTGTCTTGCCTTGCTTTGCCCTTTTGCGCTGCCTTGCTTTGTCCTTTTGCCTTGCCTTGCCTTGCCTTGCTTTGCCCTTTTGCCTTGCCTTGCATTGCCCTGCTTTCCCCTTTTGCCTTGACTTGCCTTGCATTTCTCTGCCCTTTTGCCTTGCCTTGCTTTGCCATTTTGCATTGCCTTGCCTTGACTTGCTTTGCCCTTTTGCCTTGCCTTGTCTTGCCTTGCTTTGCACGTTTGCCTTGCCTTGCTTTGCCCTTTTGCCTTGCCTTGCCTTACCTTGCTTTGCCCTTTTGCCTTGCCTTGCCTTGCCTTGCTTTGCAATTTTGCCTTGCCTTTCCTTGCTTTCCCTTTAGTCTTGCATTGCCTTGCCTGGCTTTTCCCTTTTGACCTTTTGCCTTGCCTTGCCTTGCTTTGCTCTTTTCCCGTGCCTTGCTTTGCTTTGCCCTTTTGCCTTGCCTTGCCTTGACTTGCTTTGCAATTGTGGCTTGCATTTCCTTGCTTTCCCTTTTGTCTTGCATTGACTTGCCTTGCTTTACCCATTTGCCTTTCCTTGCCTTGCCTTGCTTTGCCCTCTTGTCTTGCCATGCCCTTTTGGCTTCCCTTGCCTTGCCTTGCTTTGCAATTTTGCCTTGCATTTCCTTGCTTTCCCTTTTCTCTTGCATTGCCTTGCCTTGCTTTACCCATTTGCCTTTCCTTGCCTTGCTTTGCCCTCTTGTCTTGCCTTGCCCTTTTGTCTTGCCTTGCCTTGCCTTGCCCTTTTGCCTTGCCTTGCCTTGCCTTGCCCTTTCGCCTTGCCTTGCCTTGCTTTGCCTTTTTGCCTTGACTTGCCTTGTCTTGCTTTGCCCTTTTGCCTTGCCTTGCCTTGCTTTGCCCTTTACCTTGCCTTGCCTTGCTTTGCACTTCTGCCTTGCCTTGCCTTGCTTTGCCCTTTTGCCTTCCCTTGCCTTACTTTGCCCTTTTGCCTTGCCTTGCTTTGCCCTTTTGCCTTGCCTTGCCGTGCTTTGCCTTTTTGCCTTGGCTTGCCTTACCTTGCTTTGCCCTTTTGCCTTGCCTTGCCTTGCTTTGCCCTTTTTCCTTGCCTCGCCTTGCCTTGCTTTGCAATTTTGCCTTGCCTTTCCTTGCTTTCCCTGTTGTCTTGCATTGCCTTGCCTGGTTTTGCCCATTTGCCTTGCCTTGTCTTGCCTTGTCTTGCCTTGCTTTGCCCTTTTGCCTTGCCTTGCTTTGCTCTTTTGCCTTCCCTTGCCTTGCTTTGCTTTGCCCTTTTGCCTTGCCTTGCATTGCCTTGCTTTACCCTTTTGCCTTGCCTTGCCTTGCCTTGCTTTGCCCTTTTGCCTTGCCTTGCTTTGCCATTTTGCATTGCCTTGCCTTGCCTTGCTTTGCCCTTTTTTGTTGCTTTGCCTTGCTTGGCCCTTATGTCTTGACTTGCTTTGCCCTTTTGCATTGCCTTGCCTTGCCTTGCTTTGCCTTGACTTGCCTTGCATTGCCTTGGTTTCACCTTTTGCCTTGCCTTGCCTTGCCTTGCTTTGTCCTTTTGCCTTGCCTTGCTTTGCCCTTTTTCCTTGCCTTGCCTTGCTTTGCCCTTATGCCTTGACTTGCTTTGCCTTTTTGCCTTGCCTTGTCTTGCCTTGCTTTGCGCTTTTTCCTTGCCTTGCCTTGCTTTGCCCTTATGCCTTGACTTGCTTTGCCTTTTTGCCTTGCCTTGTCTTGCCTTGCTTTGCACTTTTTCCTTGCCTTGCCTGGCCTTGCTTTGCCCTTTTGCCTTGCCTTGTCTTGCCTTGCTTTGCCCTTTTGCCTTCCCTTGCTTTGCCCTTTTTCCTTGCCTTGCCTTGCTTTGCCCTTATGCCTTTACTTGCTTTGCCTTTTTGCCTTGCCTTGTCTTGCCTTGCTTTGCACTTTTTCCTTGCCTTGCCTGGCCTTGCTTTGCCCTTTTGCCTTGCCTTGTCTTGCCTTGCTTTGCCCTTTTGCCTTCCCTTGCTTTGCCCTTTTTCCTTGCCTTGCCTTGCTTTGCCCTTATGCCTTGACTTGCTTTGCCTTTTTGCCTTGCCTTGTCTTGCCTTGCTTTGCACTTTTTCCTTGCCTTGCCTGGCCTTGCTTTGCCCTTTTGCCTTGCCTTGTCTTGCCTTGCTTTCCCCTTTTGCCTTGCCTTGCTTTGCACTTTTGACTTGCATTGCCTTGCCTTGCTTTGCCCTTATTCCTTGCCTTGCCTTGCTTTCCCTATTGTCTTGCATGGCCTTGCCTTGCTTTGCCCATTTGCCTTTGCTTGCCTTGCCTTAGCTTGCCTTGCCCTTTTCCCTTGCCTTGCCTTGCTTTGCCCTTTTGCCTTGCCTTACCTTGCTTTGCCGTTTTGCATTCCCTTGCCTTGCCTTGCTTTGCCCTTTTCCCTTGCTTTGTCTTGCCTTGCTTTGCCCTTTTGCCCTGCCTTGCTTTGCCCTTTTGCCTTGCCTTGCCTTGCCTTGCTTTGCCCTTTTTGCCTTGCATTGCTTTGCCCTTTTGCCTTGCCTTACCTTGCTTTGCCGTTTTCAATTGCCTTGCCTTGCCTTGCTTTGCCCTTTTGCCTTGCCTTGTCTTGCCTTGCTTTGCCCTTTTGCCCTGCCTTGCTTTGCCCTTTTTCCTTGCCGTGCCTTCCTTTGCCCTTTTGCTTTGCCTTGCATTGCCTTGCTTTGCCCTTTTACCTTGCCTTGCATTGCCTTGCTTTTCTCTTTTGCCTTGCGTTGCCTTGCCTTGCTTTGCCCTTTTGCCTTGTCTTGCGTTGCCTTGCTATGCCCTTTGGTCTTGCCTTGCCTTGCCTTGCTTTGCCATTTTGCCTTGGCTGCCTTAATTTGCCCTTTTTACTTGCCTTGCCTTGCCTTGCTTTGCCCTTTTGCCTTGCCTTACCTTGCCTTGCTTGGCCATTTTGACTTGCCTTGCCTTGCCTTGCTTTGCCCTTTACCTTGCATTGCCTTGCTTTGCACTTCTGCCTTGCCTTGCCTTGCTTTGCTCTTTTGCCTTCCCTTGCCTTACTTTGCCCTTTTGCCTTTCCTTGCCTGGCCTTGCTTTGCCCTTTTGCCTTGCCTTACCTTGCCTTGCTTGGCCATTTTGCCTTGCCTTGCCTTGCCTTGCTTTGCCCTTTTGCCTTGCCTTGCCTTGCTTTGCCCTTTACCTTGCCTTGCCTTGGTTTGCACTTCTGCCTTGCCTTGCCTTGCTTTGCTCTTTTGCCTTCCCTTGCCTTACTTTGTCCTTTTGCCTTGCCTTGCTTTGCCCTTTTGCCTTGCCTTGCCTTGCCGTGCTTTGCCTTTTTGCCTTGGCTTGCCTTGCCTTGCTTTGCCCTTTTGCCTTGCCTTGCCTTGCTTTGCCCTTTTGCCTTGACTTGCCTTGCCTTGCTATGCCCTTTTGCCTTGCCTTGCCTTGCGCTTTTGCCTTGCCTTACCTTGCCTTGCTTTGCCACTTTGCCTTGCCTTGCTTTGCCCTTTTGCCTTGCCTTGCATTGCCTTACTTTGCCCTTTTGTCTTGCCTTACCTTGCCTTGTTTTGCCTTTCTGCCTTGCCTTGTCTTGCTTTCCCTTTTGCCTTGCCTTAATTTGCTTTGCCGTTTTGCTTTGCCTTACATTGCCTTGCTTTGCCCTTTTGCCTTGCCTTCCCTTGCCTTGCTTTGCCCTTTTGCCGTGCCTTGCCTTACTTTGCCCTTTTGGCTTGACTTGCCTTGCCTTGATTTGCCCTTTTGCCCTGCCTTGCTTTGCCCTTTTGCCTTGCCTTGCCTTACTTTGCCCTTTTGTCTTGCCTTACCTTGCCTTGCTTTGCCTTTCTGCCTTGCCTTGCCTTGTCTTGCTTTCCCTTTTGCCTTGCCTTAATTTGCTTTGCCCTTTTGCCTTGCCTTGCCTTGGTTTGCCATTTTGCCTTGCCTTGCATTGCCTTGCTTTGCCCTTTTACCTTGCCTTGCATTGCCTTGCTTTGCTCTTTTGCCTTGCGTTGCCTTGCCTTCCTTTGCCCTTTTGCCTTGTCTTGCGTTGCCTTGCTATGCCCTTTTGTCTTGCCTTGTCCTGCCTTGCTTTGCCCTTTTGCCTTGCCTGCCTTGCTTTGCCCTTTTGCCTTGCCTGTCCTTGCCTTGCTTTGCCCTTTTGCCTTGCCTTGCCTGGCCTTGCTTTGCCGTTTTGCCTTGCCTGTCCTTGCCTTGCCTTGCTTTACCCTTTTGCCTTGCCTTACCTTGCCTTGCTTGGCCATTTTGCCTTGCCTTGCCTTGCCTTGCTTTGCCCTTTTGCCTTGACTTGCCTTGCCTTGCTTTGCCCTTTACCTTGCCTTGCCTTGCTTTGCACTTCTGCCTTGCCTTGCCTTGCTTTGCCCTTTTGCCTTCCCTTGCCTTACTTTGCCCTTTTGCCTTGCCTTGCTTTGCCCTTTTGCCTTGCCTTGCCTTGCCGTGCTTTGCCCTTTTGCCCTGCCTTGCTTTGCCCTTTTGCCTTGCCTTGCCTTGCTTTGCCCTTTTGCCTTGCCTTGCATTGCCTTGCTTTGCCCTTTTACCTTGCCTTGCATTGCCTTGCTTTGCTCTTTTGCCTTGTGTTGCCTTGCCTTCCTTTGCCCTTTTGCCTTGTCTTGCGTTGCCTTGCAATGCCCTTTGGTCTTGCCTTGTCTTGCCTTGCTTTGCCCTTTTGCCTTGGGTACCTTGCTTTGCCCTTTTGCCTTGCCTTGCATTGCCTTCCTTTCCACTTTTGCCATCCCTTACCCTGCCTTGCTTTTCCCTTTTGCCTTGCCTTGCTCTGTCTTGCTTTGCCCTTTTGCCTTGCCTTGCCTTCCTTTGCCCTTTTGCCTTGCCTTGCCTTGCTTTGCCCTTTTGCCTTGCCTGTCCTTGCCTTGCTTTGCCCTTTTGCCTTGCCTGTCCTTGCCTTGCTTTGCCCTTTTGCCTTGACTTGCCTTGCCTTGCTTTGCCCTTTTGCCTTGCCTTGCCTGGCCTTGCTTTGCCGTTTTGCCTTGCCTTGCTTTCCCATTTTGCAATCCCTTGCCTTGCCTTGCTTTGCCCTTTTGCTTGCCTTGTCTTGCCTTGCTTTGCCCTTATGCCTTGCCTTGCTTAGCCCTTTTGCCTTGCCTTGCCTTGCATTGCTTTGCCCTTTTCCCTTGCCTTGCTTTGCCCTTTTGCCTTGCCTTGCCTTGCTTTGCCCTTTTGCCTTGCCTTGCCTTTCCTTGCTTTGCCCTTTTGACTTGCCTTGTCTTGCATTGCTTTGCCCTTTTGCCTTGCCTTGCTTTGCCCTTTTGGTTTGCCTTGCCTTGCCTTGCTTTGCCCTTTTGCCTTGCCTTGCCTTGCCTTGCTTTGCCCCTTGGCCTTGCCTAGCTTTGCCCTTTTGCCTTGGCTGCCTTTCTTTGCCCTTTTGCCTTGCCTTGCCTTGCCTTCCTTTGCCCTTTTGCCTTGCCTTACCTTACCTTGGTTTGCCATTTTGCCTGGCCTTACCTTGCCTTGCTTTGCCCTTTTCCCTTACCTTGCTTTGCCCTTTTGCCTTGCCTAGCCTTGCCTTGTTTTGCCCTTTTGCCTTGACTTGCCTTGCCTTGCTTTGCCCTTTGCCTTGCCTTGCCTTGCTTTGCACTTCTGCCTTGCCTTGCCTTGCTTTACCCTTTTGGCTTCCGTTGCCTTTCTTTGCCCTTTTGCCTTGCCTTGCTTTGCACTTTTGCCTTTGCTTGCCTTGCGTGCTTTCCCCTTTTGCGTTGCCTTGCCTTGCTTTGCCCTTTTGCCTTGCCTTCCCTTGCTTTGCCTATTTGACTTTCCTTGCCTTCCCTTGCTTCTCCCTTTTGCCTTGCCTTGCCTTGCTTTGTTTTGCCCTTTTGCCTTGACTTACCTTTCCTTGGTTTGACCTTTTGCCTTGCCTTGCCTTGTTTGCCCTTTTGCCTTGACTTGCCTTGCCTTGATTTGCCCTTTTGCCTTGCCTTGCCTTGCTTTACCCTTTTGCCTTGCCTGTCCTTGCCTTGCCTTGCTTTGCCCTTTTGCCTTGCCTTGCCTTGCCTTGCTTTGTCCTTTTGCCTTGCCTTGCATTGCCCTGCTTTCCCCTTTTGCCTTCACTTGCCTTGCATTTCTTTGCCCTTTTGCCTTGCCTTGGTTTGCCATTTTGCATTGCCTTGCCTTGACTTGCTTTGCCCTTTTGCCTTGCCTTGTCCTGCCTTGCTTTGCACTTTTGCCTTGCCTTGCTTTGCCCTTTTACCTTGCCTTCCTTTGCCCTTTTGCCTTGCCTTGCATTGCCTTGCTTTGCCCTTTTTCCTTGCCTTGCCTTGCCTTGCTTTGTCCTTTTGCCTTGCCTTGCTTTGCCCTTTTGCCTTGCCTTGCCTTACCTTGCTTTGCCCTTTTGCCTTGCCTTGCCTTGCCTTGCTTTGCAATTTTGCCTTGCCTTTCCTTGCTTTCCGTTTAGTCTTGCATTGCCTTGCCTGGCTTTGCCCTTTTGACCTTTTGCCTTGCCTTGCCTTGCTTTGCTCTTTTGCCGTGCCTTGCCTTGCTTTGCCCTTTTGCATTGCCTTGCCTTGACTTGCTTTGCAATTGTGGCTTGCATTTCTTTGCTTTCCCTTTTGTCTTGCATTGACTTGCCTTGCTTTACCCATTTGCATTTCCTTGCCTTGCCTTGCTTTGTCCTCTTGTCTTGCCATGCCCTTTTGGCTTCCCTTGCCTTGCCTTGCTTTGCAATTTTGCCTTGCATTTCTTTGCTTTCCCTTTTCTCTTGCATTGCCTTGCCTTGCTTTACCCATTTGCCTTTCCTTGCCTTGCCTTGCTTTGCCCTCTTGTCTTGCCTTGCCCTTTTGTCTTGTCTTGCCTTGCCTTGCCCTTTTGCCTTGCCTTGCCTTGACTTGCTTTGCCTTATGCCTTGCCTTAACTTGCCTTGCTTTGCAATTTTGCCTTGCCTTTCCTTGTTTTCCCTGTTGTCTTGCATTGCCTTGCCTGGCTTTGCCCATTTGCCTTGCCTTGTCTTGCCTTGTCTTGCCTTGCTTTGCCCTTTTGCCTTGCCTTGCTTTGCTCTTTTGCCTTGCCTTGCCTTGCCTTGCTTTGCCCTTTTGCCTTGCCTTACATTGCCTTGCTTTACCCTTTTGCCTTGTCTTCCCTTGCCTTGCTTTGCCCTTTTGCCTTGCCTTGCTTTGCCCTTTTGCCTTGCCTTGCCTTGCCCTTTTTCCTTGCCTTGCCTTGCTTTGCTCTTTTGCCTTGCCTTGTCTTGCCTTGCTTTGCGCTTTTTCCTTGCCTTTCCTGACCTTGCTTTGCCCTTTTGCCTTGCCTTGTCTTGCCTTGCTTTCCCCTTTTGCCTTGCCTTGCTTTGCACTTTTGACTTGCATTGCCTTGCCTTGCTTTGCCCTTATTCCTTGCCTTGCCTTGCTTTCCCTATTGTCTTGCATTGCCTTGCCTTGCTTTACCCATTTGCCTTTGCTTGCCTTGCCTTAGCTTGCCTTGCCCTTTTCCCTTGCCTTGCCTTGCTTTGCCCTTTTGCCTTGCCTTACCTTGCTTTGCCCTTTTGCCTTGCCTTGTCTTGCCTTGCTTTGCCCTTTTGCCCTGCCTTCCTTTGCCCTTTCGCCTTGCGTTGCCTTACCTTGCTTTGCCCTTTTGCCTTGCCTTGTCTTGCCTTGCTTTGCCCTTTTGCCCTGCCTTCCTTTGCCCTTTGGTCTTGCCTTGCCTTGCCTTGCTTTGCCCTTTTGCCTTGCCTTGCCTTGCCTTCCTTTGCCCTTTTGCCTTGCCTTACCTTACCTTGGTTTGCCATTTTGCCTGGCCTTACCTTGCCTTGCTTTGCCCTTTTCCCTTACCTTGCTTTGCCCTTTTGCCTTGCCTAGCCTTGCCTTGTTTTGCCCTTTTGCCTTGACTTGCCTTGCCTTGCTTTGCCCTTTGCCTTGCCTTGCCTTGCTTTGCACTTCTGCCTTGCCTTGCCTTGCTTTACCCTTTTGGCTTCCGTTGCCTTTCTTTGCCCTTTTGCCTTGCCTTGCTTTGCACTTTTGCCTTTGCTTGCCTTGCGTGCTTTCCCCTTTTGCGTTGCCTTGCCTTGCTTTGCCCTTTTGCCTTGCCTTCCCTTGCTTTGCCTATTTGACTTTCCTTGCCTTCCCTTGCTTCTCCCTTTTGCCTTGCCTTGCCTTGCTTTGTTTTGCCCTTTTGCCTTGACTTACCTTTCCTTGGTTTGACCTTTTGCCTTGCCTTGCCTTGTTTGCCCTTTTGCCTTGACTTGCCTTGCCTTGATTTGCCCTTTTGCCTTGCCTTGCCTTGCTTTACCCTTTTGCCTTGCCTGTCCTTGCCTTGCCTTGCTTTGCCCTTTTGCCTTGCCTTGCCTTGCCTTGCTTTGTCCTTTTGCCTTGCCTTGCATTGCCCTGCTTTCCCCTTTTGCCTTCACTTGCCTTGCATTTCTTTGCCCTTTTGCCTTGCCTTGGTTTGCCATTTTGCATTGCCTTGCCTTGACTTGCTTTGCCCTTTTGCCTTGCCTTGTCCTGCCTTGCTTTGCACTTTTGCCTTGCCTTGCTTTGCCCTTTTACCTTGCCTTCCTTTGCCCTTTTGCCTTGCCTTGCATTGCCTTGCTTTGCCCTTTTTCCTTGCCTTGCCTTGCCTTGCTTTGTCCTTTTGCCTTGCCTTGCTTTGCCCTTTTGCCTTGCCTTGCCTTACCTTGCTTTGCCCTTTTGCCTTGCCTTGCCTTGCCTTGCTTTGCAATTTTGCCTTGCCTTTCCTTGCTTTCCGTTTAGTCTTGCATTGCCTTGCCTGGCTTTGCCCTTTTGACCTTTTGCCTTGCCTTGCCTTGCTTTGCTCTTTTGCCGTGCCTTGCCTTGCTTTGCCCTTTTGCATTGCCTTGCCTTGACTTGCTTTGCAATTGTGGCTTGCATTTCTTTGCTTTCCCTTTTGTCTTGCATTGACTTGCCTTGCTTTACCCATTTGCATTTCCTTGCCTTGCCTTGCTTTGTCCTCTTGTCTTGCCATGCCCTTTTGGCTTCCCTTGCCTTGCCTTGCTTTGCAATTTTGCCTTGCATTTCTTTGCTTTCCCTTTTCTCTTGCATTGCCTTGCCTTGCTTTACCCATTTGCCTTTCCTTGCCTTGCCTTGCTTTGCCCTCTTGTCTTGCCTTGCCCTTTTGTCTTGTCTTGCCTTGCCTTGCCCTTTTGCCTTGCCTTGCCTTGACTTGCTTTGCCTTATGCCTTGCCTTAACTTGCCTTGCTTTGCAATTTTGCCTTGCCTTTCCTTGTTTTCCCTGTTGTCTTGCATTGCCTTGCCTGGCTTTGCCCATTTGCCTTGCCTTGTCTTGCCTTGTCTTGCCTTGCTTTGCCCTTTTGCCTTGCCTTGCTTTGCTCTTTTGCCTTGCCTTGCCTTGCCTTGCTTTGCCCTTTTGCCTTGCCTTACATTGCCTTGCTTTACCCTTTTGCCTTGTCTTCCCTTGCCTTGCTTTGCCCTTTTGCCTTGCCTTGCTTTGCCCTTTTGCCTTGCCTTGCCTTGCCCTTTTTCCTTGCCTTGCCTTGCTTTGCCCGTATGCCTTGCCTTGCTTTGCTCTTTTGCCTTGCCTTGTCTTGCCTTGCTTTGCGCTTTTTCCTTGCCTTTCCTGGCCTTGCTTTGCCCTTTTGCCTTGCCTTGTCTTGCCTTGCTTTCCCCTTTTGCCTTGCCTTGCTTTGCACTTTTGACTTGCATTGCCTTGCCTTGCTTTGCCCTTATTCCTTGCCTTGCCTTGCTTTCCCTATTGTCTTGCATTGCCTTGCCTTGCTTTACCCATTTGCCTTTGCTTGCCTTGCCTTAGCTTGCCTTGCCCTTTTCCCTTGCCTTGCCTTGCTTTGCCCTTTTGCCTTGCCTTACCTTGCTTTGCCCTTTTGCCTTGCCTTGTCTTGCCTTGCTTTGCCCTTTTGCCCTGCCTTCCTTTGCCCTTTCGCCTTGCGTTGCCTTACCTTGCTTTGCCCTTTTGCCTTGCCTTGTCTTGCCTTGCTTTGCCCTTTTGCCCTGCCTTCCTTTGCCCTTTGGTCTTGCCTTGCCTTGCCTTGCTTTGCCCTTTTGCCTTGCCTGTCCTTGCCTTGCTTTGCCCTTTTGCCTTGCCTGTCCTTGCCTTGCTTTGCCCTTTTGCCTTGCCTTGCCTGGCCTTGCTTTGCCCTTTTGCCTTGCCTGTCCTTGCCTTGCTTTGCTCTTTTGCCTTGACTTGCCTTGCCTTGCTTTGCCTTGCTTTGCCCTTTTGCCTAGCCTTGCCTGGCCTTGCTTTGCCCTTTTGCCTTGCCTGTCCTTGCCTTGCTTTGCCCTTTTGCCTTGACTTGCCTTGCCTTGCTTTGCCCTTTTGCCTTGCCTGTCCTTGCCTTGCTTTGCCCTTTTGCCTTGACTTGCCTTGCCTTGCTTTGCCCTTTTGCCTTGCCTTGCCTGGCCTTGCTTTGCCCTTTTGCCTTGCCTGTCCTTGCCTTGCTTTGCCCTTTTGCCTTGACTTGCCTTGCCTTGCTTTGCCCTTTTGCCTTGCCTTGCCTGGCCTTGCTTTGCCCTTTTGCCTTGCCTGGCCTTGCTTTGCCTTTTGCCTTGCCTGTCCTTGCCTTGCATTGCTTTGCCCTTTTGCCTTGCCTTACCTTGCTTTGCCGTTTTCAATAGCCTTGCCTTGCCTTGCTTTGCCCTTTTGCCTTACCTTGTCTTGCCTTGCTTTGCCCTTTTGCCCTGCCTTGCTTTGCCTTTTTGCCTTGCCTTGCCTTGCTTTGCCCTTTTGCCTTGCCTTGCATTGCCTTGCTTTGCCCTTTTGCCTTGCCTTGCCTTGCCTTGCTTTGCTCTTTTGCCTTGCGTTGCCTTGCCTTCCTTTGCCCTTTTGCCTTGTCTTGCGATGCCTTGCTATGCCCTTTGGTCTTGCCTTGTCTTGCCTTGCTTTGCCCTTTTGCCTTGGCACGCATTGCCTTCCTTTGCACTTTTGCCATCCCTTACCCTGCCTTGCTTTGCCCTTTTGACTTGCCTTGCTCTGTCTTGCTTTGCCCTTTTGCCTTGCCTTGTCTTGCCTTGCTTTGCCCTTTTGCCCTGCCTTGCTTTGCCCTTTTGCCTTGCCTTGCCTTCCTTTGCCCTTTTGCCTTGCGTTGCCTTGCCTTGCTTTGCCCTTTTGCCTTGTCTTGCGTTGCCTTGCCATGCCCTTTGGTCTTGCCTTACCTTGCCTTGCTTTGCCCTTTTGCCTTGCCTGTCCTTGCCTTGCTTTGCGCTTTTGCCTTGACTTGCCTTGCCTTGCTTTGCCCTTTACCTTGCCTTGCCTTGCTTTGCACTTCTGCCTTGCCTTGCCTTGCTTAGCCCTTTTGCCTTCCCTTGCCTTACTTTGCCCTTTTGCCTTTCCTTGCCAGGCCTTGCTTTGCCCTTTTGCCTTGCCTGTCCTTGCCTTGCCTTGCTTTGCCCTTTTGCCTTGCCTTACCTTGCCTTGCTTGGCCATTTTGCCTTGCCTTGCCTTGCCTTGCTTTGCCCTTTTGCCTTGACTTGCCTTGCCTTGCTTTGCCCTTTACCTTGCCTTGCCTTGCTTTGCACTTCTGCCTTGCCTTGCCTTGCTTTGCCCTTTTGCCTTCCCTTGCCTTACTTTGCCCTTTTGCCTTGCCTTGCTTTGCCCTTTTGCCTTGCCTTGCTTTGCCCTTTTGTCTTGCCTTACCTTGCCTTGTTTTGCCTTTCTGCCTTGCCTTGCCTTGTCTGGCTTTCACTTTTGCCTTGCTTTAATTTGCTTTGCCGTTTTGCTTTGCCTTACATTGCCTTGCTTTGCACTTTCGCCGTGCCTTGCCTTACTTTGCCCTTTTGCCTTGACTTGCCTTGCCTTGATTTGCCCTTTTGCCTTGCCTTTCCATGCCTTGCTGTGCCCTTTTGCCTTGCGTGGTCTTTCATTGCTTTGTCCTTTTGCCTTTCCTTGCTTTGCCCTTTTCCCTTTCCTTGCCTTGCCTTGCTTTGCCCTTTTGCCTTGCCTTGCCTTGCCTTGCTTTGCCCTTTTGCCTTGACTTGCCTTTCCTTGCTTTGCCCTTTTGCCTTACCTTGCCTGGCCTTGCTTTGCCCTTTTGACTTGCCTGTCCTTGCCTTGCTTTGCCCTTTTGCCTTGACTTGCCTTGCTTTGCCCTTTTGCCTTGCCTTGCTTTGTCCCTTTGCCTTGCCTTGCCTTGCCGTGCTTTGCCTTTTTGCCTTGCCTTGCATTGCCTTACTTTGCCCTTTTGTCTTGCCTTACCTTGCCTTGTTTTGCCTTTCTGCCTTGCCTTGCCTTGTCTTGCTTTCCCTTTTGCCTTGCTTTAATTTGCTTTGCCGTTTTGCTTTGCCTTACATTGCCTTGCTTTGCCCTTTCGCCGTGCCTTGCCTTACTTTGCCCTTTTGCCTTGACTTGCCTTGCCTTGATTTGCCCTTTTGCCTTGCCTTTCCATGCCTTGCTGTGCCCTTTTGCCTTGCGTGGTCTTTCATTGCTTTGTCCTTTTGCCTTTCCTTGCTTTGCTTTTTCCCTTGCCTTGCCTTGCCTTGCTTTGCCCTTTTGCCTTGCCTTGCCTTGCCTTGCTTTGCCCTTTTGCCTTGACTTGCCTTGCCTTGCTTTGCCCTTTTGCCTTGCCTTGCCTGGCCTTGCTTTGCCCTTTTGACTTGCCTGTCCTTGCCTTGCTTTGCCCTTTTGCCTTGACTTGCCTTGCTTTGCCCTTTTGCCTTGCCTTGCTTTGTCCCTTTGCCTTGCCTTGCCTTGCCATGCTTTGCCTTTTTGCCTTGGCTTGCCTTGCCTTGCTTTGCCCTTTTGCCTTGCCTTGCCTTGCTTTGCCCTTTTGCCTTGACTTGCCTTGCCTTGCTATGCCCTTTTGCCTTGCCTTGCCTTGCGCTTTTGTCTTGCCTTACCTTGCTTTGCTCTGCCCTTTTGCCTTGCCTTGCCTTGACTTGCTTTGCCCTTTTGACGTGCCTTGCCTTGCTTTGCCCTTTTGCCTTGCCTTGCCTTGCTTTGCCTTTTTGCCTTGCCTTTCCATGCCTTGCTTTGCCCTTTTGCCTTGCCTTGCCTTGCTTTGCCCTTTTGCCTTGCATTGCCTTGCCTTGCTTTGCAATTTTGCCTTGCCTTTCCTTGCTTTCCCTTTAGTCTTGCATTGCCTTGCCTGCCTTCGCCCATTTGCCTTGCCTTATTTTGACCTTTTGCCTTGCCTAGCCTTGCTTTGCTCTTTTGCCTTGCCTTGCATTGCCTTGCTTTCCCCTTTTGCCTTGACTTGCCTTGCCTTGCTTTGCCCTTTTTTCTTGCATTGCCTTGCTTTCCCCTTTTGCCTTGCCTTGCCTTGCTTTCCCCTTTTGCCTTGCCTTGCCTTGCCTTGCTTTGCCCTTATGCATTGCCTTGCTTTCCCCTTTTGCCTTGACTTGCCTTGCCTTGCTTTGCCCTTTTTTCTTGCATTGCCTTGCTTTCCCCTTTTGCCTTGCATTGCCTTGCTTTCCCCTTTTGCCTTGCCTTGCCTTGCTTTGCTCTTTTGCCTTGCCTTGCTTTGCCCTTTTTCCTTGCCTTACCTTGCTTTGCCCTTATGCCTTAACTTGATTTGCCTTTTTGCCTTGCCTTGGCCTGTCTTGATTTGCGCTTTTTCCTTGCCTTGCCTTGCCTTGCTTTGCCCTTTTGTCTTGCCTTGCCTTTCCTTGTTTTGCCCTTATGCCTTGCCTTGCTTTGCTTTCCCTATTGTCTTGCATTGCCTTGCCTTGCTTTACCCATTAGCCTTTGCTTGCCTTGCCTTGTCTTGCCTTGCTTTGCCCTTTTGCGCTGCCTTGCTTTGTCCTTTTGCCTTGCCTTGCCTTGCCTTGCTTTGCCCTTTTGCCTTGCCTTGCATTGCCCTGCTTTCCCCTTTTGCCTTGACTTGCCTTGCATTTCTCTGCCCTTTTGCCTTGCCTTGCTTTGCCATTTTGCATTGCCTTGCCTTGACTTGCTTTGCCCTTTTGCCTTGCCTTGTCTTGCCTTGCTTTGAACGTTTGCCTTGCCTTGCTTTGCCCTTTTGCCTTGCCTTGCCTTACCTTGCTTTGCCCTTTTGCCTTGCCTTGCCTTGCCTTGCTTTGCAATTTTGCCTTGCCTTTCCTTGCTTTCCCTTTAGTCTTGCATTGCCTTGCCTGGCTTTTCCCTTTTGACCTTTTGCCTTGCCTTGCCTTGCTTTGCTCTTTTCCCGTGCCTTGCTTTGCTTTGCCCTTTTGCCTTGCCTTGCCTTGACTTGCTTTGCAATTGTGGCTTGCATTTCCTTGCTTTCCCTTTTGTCTTGCCTTGACTTGCCTTGCTTTACCCATTTGCCTTTCCTTGCCTTGCCTTGCTTTGCCCTCTTGTCTTGCCATGCCCTTTTGGCTTCCCTTGCCTTGCCTTGCTTTGCAATTTTGCCTTGCATTTCCTTGCTTTCCCTTTTCTCTTGCATTGCCTTGCCTTGCTTTACCCATTTGCCTTTCCTTGCCTTGCTTTGCCCTCTTGTCTTGCCTTGCCCTTTTGTCTTGCCTTGCCTTGCCTTGCCCTTTTGCCTTGCCTTGCCTTGCCTTGCCCTTTCGCCTTGCCTTGCCTTGCTTTGCCTTTTTGCCTTGACTTGCCTTGTCTTGCTTTGCGCTTTTTCCTTGCCTCGCCTTGCCTTGCTTTGCAATTTTGCCTTGCCTTTCCTTGCTTTCCCTGTTGTCTTGCATTGCCTTGCCTGGTTTTGCCCATTTGCCTTGCCTTGTCTTGCCTTGTCTTGCCTTGCTTTGCCCTTTTGCCTTGCCTTGCTTTGCTCTTTTGCCTTCCCTTGCCTTGCTTTGCTTTGCCCTTTTGCCTTGCCTTGCATTGCCTTGCTTTACCATTTTGCCTTGCCTTGCCTTGCCTTGCTTTGCCCTTTTGCCTTGCCTTGCTTTGCCATTTTGCATTGCCTTGCCTTGCCTTGCTTTGCCCTTTTTTCTTGCTTTGCCTTGCTTTGCCCTTATGTCTTGACTTGCTTTGCCCTTTTGCATTGCCTTGCCTTGCCTTGCTTTGCCTTGACTTGCCTTGCATTGCCTTGGTTTCCCCTTTTGCCTTGCCTTGCCTTGCCTTGCTTTGTCCTTTTGCCTTGCCTTGCTTTGCCCTTTTTCCTTGCCTTGCCTTGCTTTGCCCTTATGCCTTGACTTGCTTTGCCTTTTTGCCTTGCCTTGTCTTGCCTTGCTTTGCGCTTTTTCCTTGCCTTGCCTTGCTTTGCCCTTATGCCTTTACTTGCTTTGCCTTTTTGCCTTGCCTTGTCTTGCCTTGCTTTGCACTTTTTCCTTGCCTTGCCTGGCCTTGCTTTGCCCTTTTGCCTTGCCTTGTCTTGCCTTGCTTTGCCCTTTTGCCTTCCCTTGCTTTGCCCTTTTTCCTTGCCTTGCCTTGCTTTGCCCTTATGCCTTGACTTGCTTTGCCTTTTTGCCTTGCCTTGTCTTGCCTTGCTTTGCACTTTTTCCTTGCCTTGCCTGGCCTTGCTTTGCCCTTTTGCCTTGCCTTGTCTTGCCTTGCTTTCCCCTTTTGCCTTGCCTTGCTTTGCACTTTTGACTTGCATTGCCTTGCTTTCCCTATTGTCTTGCATGGCCTTGCCTTGCTTTACCCATTTGCCTTTGCTTGCCTTGCCTTAGCTTGCCTTGCCCTTTTCCCTTGCCTTGCCTTGCTTTGCCCTTTTGCCTTGCCTTACCTTGCTTTGCCGTTTTGCATTCCCTTGCCTTGCCTTGCTTTGCCCTTTTCTCTTGCTTTGTCTTGCCTTGCTTTACCCTTTTGCCCTGCCTTGCTTTGCCCTTTTGCCTTGCCTTGCCTTGCCTTGCCCTTTTGCCTTGCTTTGCCTTGCCTTGCTTTGCCCTTTTTGCCTTGCATTGCTTTGCCCTTTTGCATTGCCTTACCTTGCCTTGCTTGGCCATTTTGACTTGCCTTGCCTTGCCTTGCTTTGCCCTTTACCTTGCCTTGCCTTGCTTTGCTCTTTTGCCTTCCCTTGCCTTACTTTGCCCTTTTGCCTTTCCTTGCCTGGCCTTGCTTTGCCCTTTTGCCTTGCCTTACCTTGCCTTGCTTGGCCATTTTGCCTTGCCTTGCCTTGCCTTGCTTTGCCCTTTTGCCTTGCCTTGCCTTGCTTTGCCCTTTACCTTGCCTTGCCTTGGTTTGCACTTCTGCCTTGCCTTGCCTTGCTTTGCTCTTTTGCCTTCCCTTGCCTTACTTTGTCCTTTTGCCTTGCCTTGCTTTGCCCTTTTGCCTTGCCTTGCCTTGCCGTGCTTTGCCTTTTTTCCTTGGCTTGCCTTGCCTTGCTTTGCCCTTTTGCCTTGCCTTGCCTTGCTTTGCCCTTTTGCCTTGACTTGCCTTGCCTTGCTATGCCCTTTTGCCTTGCCTTGCCTTGCGCTTTTGCCTTGCCTTACCTTGCCTTGCTTTGCCACTTTGCCTTGCCTTGCTTTGCCCTTTTGCCTTGCCTTGCATTGCCTTACTTTGCCCTTTTGTCTTGCCTTACCTTGCCTTGTTTTGCCTTTCTGCCTTGCCTTGTCTTGCTTTCCCTTTTGCCTTGCCTTAATTTGCTTTGCCGTTTTGCTTTGCCTTACATTGCCTTGCTTTGCCCTTTTGCCTTGCCTTCCCTTGCCTTGCTTTGCCCTTTTGCCGTGCCTTGCCTTACTTTGCCCTTTTGGCTTGACTTGCCTTGCCTTGATTTGCCCTTTTGCCCTGCCTTGCTTTGCCCTTTTGCCTTGCCTTGCCTTACTTTGCCCTTTTGTCTTGCCTTACCTTGCCTTGCTTTGCCTTTCTGCCTTGCCTTGCCTTGTCTTGCTTTCCCTTTTGCCTTGCCTTAATTTGCTTTGCCCTTTTGCCTTGCCTTGCCTTGGTTTGCCATTTTGCCTTGCCTTGCATTGCCTTGCTTTGCCCTTTTACCTTGCCTTGCATTGCCTTGCTTTGCTCTTTTGCCTTGCGTTGCCTTGCCTTCCTTTGCCCTTTTGCCTTGTCTTGCGTTGCCTTGCTATGCCCTTTTTTCTTGCCTTGTCTTGCCTTACTTTCCCCTTTTGCCTTGCCTGCCTTGCTTTGCCCTTTTGCCTTGCCTTGCATTGCCTTGCTTTGCCCTTTTACCTTGCCTTGCATTGCCTTGCTTTGCTCTTTTGCCTTGCGTTGCCTTGCCTTCCTTTGCCCTTTTGCCTTGTCTTGCGTTGCCTTGCTATGCCCTTTGGTCTTGCCCTGTCTTGCCTTGCTTTGCCCTTTTGCCTTGGCTGCCTTGCTTTGCCCTTTTCCCTTGCCTTGCATTGCCTTCCTTTGCACTTTTGCCATCCCTTACCCTGCCTTGCTTTTCCCTTTTGCCTTGCCTTGCTCTGTCTTGCTTTGCCCTTTTGCCTTGCCTTGCCTTCCTTTGCCCTTTTGCCTTGCCTTGCCTTGCTTTGCCCTTTTGCCTTGACTTGCCTATCCTTGCTTTGCCCTTTTGCCTTGCCTGTCCTTGCCTTGCTTTGCCCTTTTGCCTTGACTTGCCTTGCCTTGCTTTGCCCTTTTGCCTTGCCTTGCCTGGCCTTGCTTTGCCGTTTTGCCTTGCCTGTCCTTGCCTTGCCTTGCTTTACCCTTTTGCCTTGCCTTACCTTGCCTTGCTTGGCCATTTTGCCTTGCCTTGCCTTGCCTTGCTTTGCCCTTTTGCCTTGACTTGCCTTGCTTTGCACTTCTGCCTTGCCTTGCCTTGCTTTGCCCTTTTGCCTTGCCTTGCCGTGCTTTGCCCTTTTGCCCTGCCTTGCTTTGCCCTTTTGCCTTGCCTTGCCTTGCTTTGCCCTTTTGCCTTGCCTTGCATTGCCTTGCTTTGCCCTTTTACCTTGCCTTGCATTGCCTTGCTTTGCTCTTTTGCCTTGTGTTGCCTTGCCTTCCTTTGCCCTTTTGCCTTGTCTTGCGTTGCCTTGCAATGCCCTTTGGTCTTGCCTTGTCTTGCCTTGCTTTGCCCTTTTGCCTTGGGTACCTTGCTTTGCCCTTTTGCCTTGCCTTAATTTGCTTTGCCTTCCTTTGCACTTTTGCCATCCCTTACCCTGCCTTGCTTTTCCCTTTTGCCTTGCCTTGCTCTGTCTTGCTTTGCCCTTTTGCCTTGCCTTGCCTTCCTTTGCCCTTTTGCCTTGCCTTGCCTTGCTTTGCCCTTTTGCCTTGACTTGCCTGGCCTTGCTTTGCCCTTTTGCCTTGCCTTGCTTAGCCCTTTTGCCTTGCCTTGCCTTGCATTGCTTTGCCGTTTTGCCTTGCCTTGCTTTCCCATTTTGCAATGCCTTGCCTTGCCTTGCTTTGCCCTTTTGCTTGCCTTGTCTTGCCTTGCTTTGCCCTTATGCCTTGCCTTGCTTAGCCCTTTTGCCTTGCCTTGCCTTGCATTGCTTTGCCCTTTTCCCTTGCCTTGCTTTGCCCTTTTGCCTTGCCTTGCCTTGCTTTGCCCTTTTGCCTTGCCTTGCCTTTCCTTGCTTTGCCCTTTTGACTTGCCTTGTCTTGCATTGCTTTGCCCTTTTGCCTTGCCTTGATTTGCCCTTTTGGTTTGCCTTGCCTTGCCTTGCTTTGCCCTTTTGCCTTGCCTTGCCTTGCCTTGCTTTGCCCCTTTGCCTTGCCTAGCTTTGCCCTTTTGCCTTGGCTGCCTTTCTTTGCCCTTTTGCCTTGCCTTGCCTTGCCTTCCTTTGCCCTTTTGCCTTGCCTTACCTTACCTTGGTTTGCCATTTTGCCTGGCCTTACCTTGCCTTGCTTTGCCCTTTTCCCTTACCTTGCTTTGCCCTTTTCCCTTGCCTTGCATTGCCTTCCTTTGCACTTTTGCCATCCCTTACCCTGCCTTGCTTTTCCCTTTCGCCTTGCCTTGCTCTGTCTTGCTTTGCCCTTCTGCCTTACCTTGCCTTCCTTTGCCCTTTTGCCTTGCCTTGCCTTGCTTTGCCCTTTTGCCTTGACTTGCCTGGCCTTGCTTTGCCCTTTTGCCTTGCCTGTCCTTGCCTTGCTTTGCCCTTTTGCCTTGACTTGCCTTGCCTTGCTTTGCCCTTTTGCCTTGCCTTGCCTGGCCTTGCTTTGCCGTTTTGCCTTGCCTGTCCTTGCCTTGCCTTGCTTTACCCTTTTGCCTTGCCTTACCTTGCCTTGCTTGGCCATTTTGCCTTGCCTTGCCTTGCTTTGCCCTTTTGCCTTGACTTGCCTTGCCTTGCCTTGCCCTTTACCTTGCCTTGCCTTGCTTTGCACTTCTGCCTTGCCTTGCCTTGCCGTGCTTTGCCTTTTTGCCTTGGCTTGCCTTACCTTGCTTTGCCCTTTTGCCTTGCCTTGCCTTGTTTTGCCCTTTTGCCTTGACTTGCCTTGCCTTGCTATGCCCTTTTGCCTTGCCTTGCCTTGCGCTTTTGCCTTGCCTTACCTTGCCTTGCTTTGCCCTTTT